>NC_056731.1:1690960702-1690970702 GCF_019279795.1 Protopterus annectens
TCCCAAGTAAGAGTAGATTGCAGATTGTAGTACTGGAACCAAACACCCCTGCATGCAAAGATGGACTCTGAGTACTGACTATCATGTTCTTGGTGTGTGAGCTGTCTGTTATTAAGTATTTGCTACCGGATATTGATCTGATATGTGGATATTAACTGTAGACTATTATGTGTATAGGACATGTCATTGAGGGCTGCTGTCATGTAGTAATGGCATACCTATCAGTGTCAGACGTCTATCTGTCCAAACATTCATCCTTATGCATAACCTGTTGGCTAGCTGATGTCTGTCTTCTGTACAGATGTGCAGATGTCATGTACCCATCTTGACTGCTTACAGGCAATCTATGCTTGACTGATACTGACATGTCTGCCCAGCTGTGTTATGAATGCCACAGCTAGGAAACCCCACCCTGTATGCACCACATGACATGGATAACTCAACTACACTATCACAGTCAACAGAACATGCTTGGGTACAGGTCTCCAACACAGACACTGGCCATGTTATGTAATATATGTTGCATACATGTCAATTGTAGCACCTCACTGGCCCTCTGCAAAAGACAACCAGATGATTGGATGTTGCATTTAACTCTCACCCTGAGGATCACTCATGTGGCATCAGTAGATAGATGGCTTGCTGACAAAGGTCAGGTGGCATGATACCACTGTACGCACATCCCATACTCTTCTCATATCTCCATGGACAATATCCTGGTACACACCTAGAAACACCTGCACCTATGGACCCCAGTACTGACAAATGTGTCAGTGTGCATTACTGAGAATATCAGTGTCTGTGTGTTTGTAAACTTTGTAAATGATAATGCCCTGAGGGCTTTCTCACCCACTATACCCCCCATTGCCATAGTTAGAAATGGCTGCTGCTGTAATGGACATTAAGTGTACCGTGTTACACTCTTTACCCTTTGGGCTACCTGGAGCTTGTAGTATCAGCACAACACTGTTGTAAAAATGGGTAGATAGGCATGGGTTACCCCCTGATTCCTAGCAAGTGTATGCATGTGTTCAAGTGTGTATATTTGTAGGATACAGCATTCTGAGGCCACATTCTCCAAATACAATACACCTTACCATACAGTATTAGGGATAGTGATGTTGCTGACAGTAGGAGAGCCATAACAAACCATCACTGTACTATCCCTGTGGCATGTGCAATAGATGCATATCCCTGTAGTAGCACTGATGAGATAGACCGGGGGTTGTATTGCAGTTCTGGTCAATGTGTGATTGTGGGTATGTCAGAGTATTATCATGGGTTTCAGTGAGTAAAATATCCAATGTGGGGTGTGGGTGCTGGGTATACTGTCTTTACACCATGGTACCCCCAGTACATGTCCTGAGGTCCACTGTATGAGGACCACTGTCACCATCAAACATACAGGTAACTGATTGCACTATCCAGCCCAATGATGCATGTGTTGTGTGCAAATTATCTATAACAGAATGGACTCACTGACAACGTAGCTAGCACTAATAAACCCAGGTCTCTCAGATGTGTTTATGACTGCTATTTGTTTGACAGTGTGTATATGACAGTATGTCACACCATCTATTGTTAATTAACAACCAGTAGATCCCCCATTACCATAGTGTACAAGGCCTGGTGGTGCTCTTCACTTAACAAGAAACTCGGTACACATTTCATCCTAAAAGCTGTGTGGTGTGTGCAATTAAGGCCAAACACATTAGTAGTAATAAGTACCTAGGTAGGGGTTCTATTCTCAGTGTTGCGAATTAAGTGTGTGTGTATGTGAAGGGATCTACTTCAGTTTGCTGAAAATACATGTCCCAGGAGGTCATCTGTCTGAGAACTGACTGGCAATTGCTAACATTTCAAAGGTATCATCTAGTGTAAATTCATTCCATCAAAACTAGTAGTAGATGTGTAAATGCCATCTTCACCACTGTATAGCTGTACAGCAATACTGGAGTTGGTATATATAGTTGGGTGTGGATGTTGTGGACACAGCCACCTCATTGGGGTTATTGTGTGTACCCCCTGCTTAGTCAGCTGTAATACTGTACAGTTTATGCTAACAGGTTAAGTAGTTGTCACCCACACTATGTGCGGTTCTAAACCACCCCACACCCTCCAAAATGAAGGGCTGTGCCTCCCACACCAGGCACACCTATGTTTACCAACTCCAGGATTGCACTACATTGGGGAAGGGGACCTATACCCTGCCAGTACCATTGTCAATTACATTAAACTAGTGACTGATTATTTACTGATGTGCTGTTATGTCTATTTTGTCTTGGTGGAATTACATACACTAAAATGGGTTCACTGCAAAAGTAAGTACATCCATATGTACAGTATTCTGTATATATTGCATCAACACCAAAGCCTCTGTGTGTGTGTGTGTGTGTGTGTGTGTGTGTGTGTGTGTGTGTGTGTGTGTGTGTGTGTGTGTGTGTGTCATCAAAAACATGTGGTGTGTGCCACCCAGTACACTTACTATTGTCCACTGTAAAAGGGCTGCTGACATCAGCCACCATGCACTCACCTGTATACACCCCTCAAACCTATCAGCAATGTGGCACATGCAGAAACTCTTATACAGACCTGTTACTTGTGTTCAGCTGCACCCAGGATATGGCACAGTTGAGGTATCACCACAGTGCCATACCCGTTGTAGGAAACAACAGCAGACCAACATTCTGCTGACACACAGGCACCTACAACACAAACTGAATACATTATGCAAACCGCAATCAGTCATTGTTAATAACAGCTATAATGCATCATGGCTGGACAGGTACACATCCTGACATGGAAGCATTAAACTTTCCTGCTGAAAACATGTCATACAGCATTACATTGGTACACCTTACTACATTCACCCTGTGCATCAGAACCATATTAGCCTGTCCCTGCATCGATGTTATGGATGACAGGCATTTGGCACAGGTATCATCATATGCACAGGTTGTGCTGTGGGTTTGCCAGAAACTTAGGCTGAGCAGTTTGGTTGACATCATGTGTGTGTGTTAGGGGATTTCATTATTCATTGGGTTGTGCAAATATGGTGTGTGTAGGTATAGGGTTGCCCTAGCTGTGTTGGTGATGTCTGTGTGTATGCATGCATGCACACAGTTCTGTCATGTGGCTGCCCTATACAGGAGTTTTGTGGACAGCTGCAGACCATACATGGCAGGATGTGCAGTTCACCGTCTCCAGCCATGTACATGAGAACTGTGCCTGCCAGGGGTTCCGCAGGTACTACTAGGTACAAGGGCAGATATGGCACTCTCCCCTAAGGATGACAAATGTCTGCTGGATCCAGGTCCCTGTTGGGACTGGCCAGGGCCATGTACACATGGCCTGCTACATTGTGGTATGGACAGCACCCCCCCTGCAGTGCTGGTGCTGGTACTGCCACTACGGGAGCAGCTATGACTTGTTGTACGTCCATGTAGACCTCCACCTGTTGGTGTTGCTGACCTATGTCCCACATGGCTGTCAACCTACTCCCACCATATGCTGGAACACAGACATTGCACGGTCAAGGATTCTCACTATCTCACCCAACTGTCTATCCAAGACCTCTTCAAAATAATGGTGAGCACCTGAAAGATCACGGATGTTGTCGATAACAGTAGAATGAGTAGCCCTCTGGAGCTTGAGACTCTGTCTGGCATAACACTCCATACATGCCTGTGCCTCCATGATGGCCCAAAACATGCGTTAGGTGACACCTGCTGTGGCACTTCTACCAAGGGCATGATGGCCAGCAGCCCTCCTACAAGCAGCCCTGTACATCTACTTGTGTGGTACCCAGTCATCTGGCTATGCCTGCTGTGTCCAGACACACTTGCCACAGTCACCACATTGTCCTGTCCAATGCCACCACCCGCCAACTGTCCCTCATCTATGGCCACTGGTGATGGGGTATGTATAGGCAATGTGAGTGTTTGCGGGGATGGGGTGGATAACAGTGGGATGTTAACTGATGGCACAGCTTCAGCCCCTGACAACCCTGCCAGTGCCTCACCATACCTGTCATCATTGTCAGAGTCTGTATGGACACTAACATCATTTTGCCTGCAGGAGGGACATTGACCCACCTTGCCACCTGTGAGGGGAAAACAAAATATGTACTTTAAGACCTGTATGTCATTGCTTACCTCTACACACTCTCTCTCTCACACACACACACACACACACACACACACACACACACACACACACACACACACACACACACACACACACACACACACTCATTACCCAACTGTCAACAAGCATGACATATGGCACTCAGCAGCATGCACTGCAACTATACTCAATCCCTGTTACCAACATTTTACATCTCTGTGATGCATGAGTTGTGTTAGGAGGTGATGCCCCTTCCCCTAGAACACACTGCACCCATGTATACAGTATTGCTGTGCACCTGTTCAGCACCATGGAACATACTGTGTACCATACCTCAGGGTTGTACATGCCATTGCTGAATGTGTATATGTGTGGCAGTTATGTTTGCTCTGTTGCTCACAGCCCCTATGTGTTTGTCTGACACATACCTGGGATGATATGAGGACAGATGTCAATAGTGAATGCCTGATGTCTGATTTGCAGATCTCATCAGCAGCAGTGCATGTATGAACAATAAAATACAATTATAATGACAACCTTCAAAGCTTACTGTGGCTATGAGGAATGTACACACCCTTACTGACATGCCACCCTCTTCCCTGATATACAATGAGGCCACAGTACTGACTAAGGTAACATTACACACACCTAATATGTGACATATGAACTGTGCAATCAAATGCAGTATCAAACATATGTGTTAGTTGTGCAGATGCTGACTGAGATGCATACAATATGTGGGTTGCATAAGTGTACACACCCTTAACATAATGGTTTGTTGCAGCACCTGTTAAGTGAACTACAGCAGTCACTTTTCTCAGAAGGGGTATACCAGCATGGCTCATCTGCACTTGCCATTATCTGGTCATTCTGCCCTACAAATGTCCCCCAACTGTGCCAGATTTCAAGGTCAACTCATGTGCACAGCCCTTGGAGGTCACAAAGTGCCTTCACTATTGCTGTGGAGTCAGGGTTATGTCTGGCACACTTCATGACCTTGACTGTGTTCAGATACAGCCATTCTTAGTGAGCTTTGACCGTATGATTCAGTTCACTGTTGTGTTTCAGGATGACACCCATCAACCCCATCAACAGCCTTTTTGCAGATGCTTGACAACTATGTCCCACACATGAGTGTCATTTTGCAGTGTCCCAAATTCACAACACCATGTCTACCAGCCTAGTTCCTGCTAATGAACAGCAAACCTAAAGGTGTACACTGGCACCAGCAAGGTAAAGATGAGGATGGTGGGCCTGAGGTGGAGTGAGGTGTTGCTTATGCAGCACATGCATCTTTATTAATACTGTCTGTAGGTTTCAGCCTTGTTCTCAGTACACCATTACACATTGCAACACATGCCTTTGGGAGACTTTTGATGTTATGCATATGCTACCTGTAGAGAGCCCTGGATGATGTTTCCTGTGGAACAACTCTTCCATCTGATTACTCTAACCCATAGGCCACACTTATGCAGATTCCATGCAATTGTTGACACAGGTACTGCACAGGCAGTACTTGCTAGACATTCCTGCAAGTCCCTCAGTGTTGCAGCATGTTTCTATGCAGTCTCCATGACCAGTTTACAACATGTCGTCATCTGTCTTGGATGGCCATTTGTTTATTTTTTACATTAATGTCCTTTACTTCATCGTCACATACATAACTGTCTGCACTGTTTGTCATGGTATAAGCAATGGTGAGGTAAGGCTACATCTCCCAATCCAGAGTGCTACCTTTTGGATATGGAATCCATTCCGTGGTTTGTAATATGTGTGCAAGCCATGTCTGCCTCTGTTGCAGGTGAGTGAGAAAATGTCATGGACATACTTCTTGGACAGCAAACCATTACTTGGTATGACATTGAGGACCTGTACTTAATGTAACGTGCATAGTAATGAAAAGTGAATGCTGTCAGTACCTCAAATGCTGCTTCCACAATATGTTATTTGGAGTGTGTGCACAGATATTCTTCCAGTGTTTGTTAAGGTATGTATTCCCCATATTTGTTCTCCTAACATAGGATACCCTATTACACATTCATTGCTCATGTTAGGATCACATTACAGGTTGTAAATGTTGTGGAATGTGGTATTGTGATATGCCGTTGTGTAGAACTGTAACAGTTGCCATTGTAATAGTGGTATATACATTGTTGTAGCCACTGTATAAGGGTAAAGTTTCAGACATGTCCCTACTGTAGGCCATTTGTCCCACCATTATGTTCATCTCTGTCCACACATCTTGCACTGACAGGTTGTTAGTTATACTGCAGGACTCTTACATACCCTTCAGATATGCCACCATGGTGACCACTATTTTATTTTATTTTATTTATTTTACATTTGTTAACTGGGCTAGTCTAACTGGATATATTTCCATTTTCAGTAGAGGCCCGGGGAGAAAAGCTCCAGTAGTAAACAATTTGATTATAAATTTGAAATACAATACAAACGATGCAAATCATAGTTGATACATAGTAAATGAAAGTAGATCAATAAAAGATACAAGAAGCAGTGAATAAAAAATGGAGATAAAAGATGGTATTTACACTAATATAAAAGTGACAAAAGTATGTGTTAAATTATTTACACAAATAAAAGTGACAAAAGGGTATGATAAAATTATGAAAATAAGAATGTTTTGTGATAATCAACAGGATAGACTCCACCAGTATGTTCCATTGTGTTCACCAGTTCCTGTTCTGCTTCAAAAAGTATGCATTAGAGTTTGGAATATACAGTAGGAGGCGGAAATAATATTAGCAAAACCAGAAGGTTAGTCAGCGTTACTGCAGGGGCATAACCAGTGTGTTTTAAGGTGTCTTTTGAAGTTTTGTTTAAAGAGAGGCAAGGAAGAAAGTGACATTAGTTCGTTGGGGAGTAGGTTTCAGTTTTTTCCCACTGTGTAGAAAACAGGGAATCACCAGCCATGTTGTTAGTCTTGGTTATGCTAGCTAGAAGTTTGCTAGAAGAGCGTAGGGATTTAGATTTTTATAGGGGATTATGAGATTAGATAGTATAGGAGTGCTGTTAGGTTAATAAAATATCTTGTGGGCAATGGTTAGTTGGGAGATATTCTGATGGTTTTGAAGTTCAAGCCAGCCTAGCTGCATTAGATTTAAACAGCGGTGAGTTCTAAAGGGATTGCCAGTGGCAAATCTGGCAATGCTGTTGTAGGCATGAGCTAGTTTGACAAGGTTATTTTTTTTTTTTTGAGGTTAGTGTATATGGGACAGGCATATAGAAGAGTTGAAATTAAATGGGAGTGTGCAATCTTGGTTCTGGCTATTGGAGTTAGGAAAGTTTTGATTCGATATAAGGAGCCTATTTTTCTGTTGACAGTTTTTATGGTATTATTTATGTGGATATCAAACGTAAGGTTATTGTCAATAGTAATTCCTAACAACTTGGTGGTAGAGTCAGGGTATATGGTTGTACGATTACTGGAAATGACAGAGAAATCTATAGGGGAGGACTTACTGGTGGGTGTAAAGAGAAGGAGCTTGGTTTGTTTAGCATTGAGAAGGAGGCAACGTTTTGTGAACCATGTTTCAACTGTGTTGAATACATTCTGAGTCAGAGAATGTAGTTCAGATGGGGAGCTTGCCGAGCATATTAATGTTGAATCATCTGCATATTGAATGCAGGTGGCTTGTTGGATTGCTACATGGAGGTCGTTGATAAAAAGAGAAAAAAGAAGTGGGCCTAGAATAGAGCCTTGAGAGCCTCCAAGGGTAGCTGGTAGAAGGGATAATATATTATTTTCCCAGAGAACTGCTTGTTGTCTATTGGTTAGGTAGGACATGAACCATTTAATAGTCAGAGAGTCAAGGGAGAAGGATTCAAGAAAGTTGATAAGAAGGGTATGGTATACCATGTCAAAAGTTTTTGAGAGGTCAATAAAGAATGCAGATGAGAGGTTGTTGTTATTGTGATTTCTATTTATAACATCTGTAAAGGATAACAGGGTGGTAGTGGTGCTATGTGATGGCCTAAAACCATGCTGGCACTTAGCTATTGTGTTATTTTGAGTTAAATGGTTTAACAGTTGTTGGTGATCACATTTTTCCATGATTTTTGCTAAGGGTGATAAAAGTGCTATTGGCCGGTAGTTAGAGTAATCATTTGAGTTACCACCTTTGTGAAGGGGGATAATATGGGAGATTTTCCAGATGTCTGGAACGATTCCTTCCTTAATGGTTCTGTTTATGAGGATGGATATAGGATAGGAAATTACTTTGGCTGCTTTTTGGAAGTATTCAGAAGGTAGCTGGTCGGCAGAAGGAGTACAAGGCTTAAGTTTTTGAATGAGTTTGTAGATGAGAGTGGTAGAGATTGGTTACATATAGAATGCTGGTAGAGTGTTGGGTATGGTGGTGGGAAGGCTTGAGTTGTCTGGAGTAAGTTGACTAGCTAGTGCTTGTATGGTTTCTGTAAAGTAGGAGTTGAAGGCATTGGCAATTTGATGGGGGGTATCTGGGTCTGCCTGAAGTGGGGTAGGTGTACGAGAGTGCCCTGGGGAAAGGAGTTTATTGATACTAGACCAGAACTTCTGGGGGTTGTTTTGGTGATTTTGTTGTAGTTTACAGTAGTAGTTCTTTTTATCCATGAGTATTGCCTTTTTTGTATTATTTCTTAGTTGTTTAAAAATTTGTTGATCAGAAATATTTTTGTTAGCTCTCCACTTAGCCCAGGATTTATTCCTAAGTAAGATTTTTTGTCTGGTTTCTTTGGAAAGCCAGGGGGCTGGTTTGGCCTTCATTCTGATGGACCTTTTGGGTGCATGCCTGTCAAGGATAGATAAGAATTTAGAGTTTAGATAATTGACAGCCTCTTCAAGTGGTAGAGTTTGTAAAGGGTTCCAGTCACAGGCACTTAGTTCATTTTGGAATGATACTGGGTTGAAGTGTTTGTTGGTACGTACGATTCTGTATATGGGGGGAATTGAGATATCATTTTTATGCCTAAGGATGTAGGTTAAAGTATGTTCACTAACATCTTCAGGTAGAGTTCCTACATTGTAAGTTTGTTTTAGTCTATTTATAAGTATCCAGTCTAGGGTGCTCTCTTTTGTGTTTGGTTTATTGATTCTGGTTGTAGAGGTGATAGTTTGACTGAAGCCATGAAGGTTGATATGGGAGGTAGGATTATCAGCATTGACAGTTTTCCAATCAGTATTAAAATCACCAAGTATAATAGTTTCTTGGGGGTAAGCTGAGGACACCCAGCTTAGAATATACTCTGTAGTACTGATATTATTACTGGGTGGTAGGTAGATGCCGATGATATATAGAGATTTGTTTTGGGTGATTTGAAATCTGGTGATAAGTACTTCTGCCTTACTATCTTGAGGTGGGTAGAATGGTAAAGTTGAGATCTGAAGTCCGTCTTTGAATAAGACTGCTACTCCCCCACCCTTACTTTTTATACGGTCTTGTCTCAGTACATTATACCCTTGGGAATGATTTCATTGTCTTTGGTCTCAGGTTTTAACCATGTTTCTGTCAGACAGAGGATGTCAAAGCTATGGGTATCTAAAAGGGCATGGAAATGGGTTACTTTGTTATTAAGGCTGTGGATATTCAGATGTCCTATTAGGAAAGAGTTGGGGAGTAGGGGCTGGGTTTTTAGGGTAGGTGGATTGGTAGGGCCAGGGTTAGGGTGGATGTCACCATCTTTTAAGGAGGGTTTAATGAGTATTAATGCAGAGTTATTAATAAAGTTGGTTAGATATTTCACTTTCTTTACTGTGGGTATATTGTAGTTAATGTGGGCAAGTCTATGGTATTTAGGTAGTAGATAGCTGGGAGTTGAGTTGATGTTAATTTGACTAATAGGTAGTATAGAAGTGTGTATTGCTGTCTGTTTAGGAGAG
>NC_056731.1:1691275702-1691415702 GCF_019279795.1 Protopterus annectens
TGTTGCAAATGCTGTGTGAGGTACATACCAAATGGGGCATTATACTCAATCATGGGTCTGATGAGGGAGGAGTATAGGGGTACAATGATATCCTTGGATCTGGATGTGAATCCCTTCATGATAAGGTGTGCAAGGTAGAATGTTTTTCTAACCACTTTGGCAACGTGGGTGTCAAATGAGAGGTCGCTGTCGACTTGGGTCCCTAGGTCTCTGATTACTTTTTCCGTACTCAGTGGGTTGCTGTCTATGTGATAATTTGTGGGTACTTTGTTTTCCCAAAGAGGATGACTATACATTTTTTGGCATTTAGTTTAAGGCCATGACTCCGGCACCAGTTGTCCGTTTCTGTGAGGCCTTTTTGTAGGATGTATGTGTCCGCTGGTGTATCGACTATGGCGCCTAGTTTACAGTCATCTGCGAACTTTGTCAGCCACAACCCTCCCATGTTTGCTTTAACATCTGAGAAATAAATGCCGAACAAGAGGGGTCCCAGGACAGATCCCTGTGGGACACCACTTGTGACTGGCTTTGAGTCTGACATTGCTCCAGCGATTTTAACATTATGGGTTCTGTCCTTTAGCCAGTTTGCAACCCATCTAGTGACATAAAGGTTTACATTCAAGCTGTTGAGCTTATCTATGATGCCTGAGTGGGGTATTGTGTCGAAGGCCTTAGCCAAGTCCAGGTAGGCTGTATGGACTGCTTTGCCCTCATCAATGGCTCTAGTGACTGTTTCGAAAAAGTCAACCAGGTTCAAAAGGCAGGATCTGCCCTTTACAAAGCTGAACTGGGTGGGGTCAAGTGTCTGTAGGTCCCCAATATCTCTGTTTATGAGTTCCATAATGATTCTTTACATAGCTTTGCAGACCAGGCTGGTTAAGCTTATGGGGCGGTAGTTCCCAGGGTCTGTAGAGGTACCCCTTTGTGGAGTGGGACCACTGTTGCTGCACGCCAGTGTTCAGGTACATATCCTGTAGTAAGGCTAAGGTTAAATAGCATTTTATGTGCGGGTTTAGCTCCTCTTGGAGTTCACGCAGCAACGGATACCGTCAGGACCCATTGATGCTGTGTTTTTAGCTTTGCTGAGGGCGGCTCTCACCTGGACATCTGAGATGACAGGGAGATTACATTCAGCTGGAATAAGTATTTCTTCTTTTGGGGGTGAGGGGGGGAGAAATTTGCACTGCACCTGTCAGCGAGAATGTAGGCAACATCTGTGCGTTCAGTGTATTTTGTTGTTGTGAACTAACTCTGAGCATATCTGAGGGTTTCCGCCCAGGTTTCTAACATAGCTGAAGAAGGCTTTGTGGTTATCTTTAGTGTCCTTAGCAATTTTTCTCTCAAAGTTGGCCTTGGATGTTTTTATGAGAGAACGTAGTTTTCTGCTAGTGTTGATCAGAGATGTCTTCCCTTTATGGGATTTTGCTCTGTCGTGCAGTAGCTTCCTTCTTTTGTTATACAATTTGTTAATGGCTGAGGTCCACCAGACAGTATGCTTGCCTTTGGTGGAGAGGGACTTGGATTTATTTGGGATTGCATGATCCATGCATTCTTGGAGATGTCCATAGAAAGCATTTGTGAAGGATTCAGCATTGTGGGATGTGGTATCCACTGGCCCAGTGGGCTTAAAGGATACCATCTCAGTCTTAAGAAGAGTGAAGTCTGCTTTTGAGAAGTTTTTCACTGTGGTCTTTTGTGCTGGGGGTGGAGGTGGGATATGTATATCCAGGGTGATTAGTTTGTGGTCAGATCTCACTAGTGAGGGGTATACCTCCGGTGTGGAGCATTTTGTCCCCATGTTTGTGATGATCAGGTCTAGTATATCATCTCCCCTAGTGGGAGAGGTGACTAGTTGTTCCAGTGCATTTGAATTTATGAATTCCAGGAACCTTTGGGCTAAGGTGTTAGGGTAGGTCTCCCAGTATGATGGTATTTTGTGATACATTCATATCCTCCAATGTCTTCAGGAAGGCTGAGTGGGGTTCCTGAGATTGGGAGGGTGGTCTGTAACATGCTACCAGTTGTATAGCAGTTTTGCCTATGGTTAGTTGCACCTGTATGGTCTCCGATGCTTCATGTGTTGCTACTAACCTGGAGGTGTGGGTGTCCTTGATGAATATGGACACTCCCTCCCTTTGTGGTTTCGGGTTTTGGGGCCAAAAAGCATGATACGAGGTATAGCCTGGTAGCGCTGGGGTGCTCTCAGGAGCCTTGAATCAGATTTCAGTTACTGCACAGACGTCAATGTTCTCCATACTGAGGAATGCATCGAGTGCCTGCATCTTGAGATTTAGACTTCTGGCGTTGAGCAGCATTACCCTTAGTTTTTTTCCATTTTTGTTTTCTAAGGAGGTGGGTTTGTCTTTTGAGCCTTGCCTGAAAAAGGCACTATAGGGGTGGCAAGAGCCTTAGCCAATATCCGGAAGCCCAGTGGTGACAGGTGCAAGCCGTCCCTTGCGAAGCAGCGTGGCTTGTCCAACATGTCATCCCAGGCAGACAGACATTGGATCCCCTTAGAATGACACCAGTACTTGAGCCAATTATTAAAGCTGATCATCTTGTCTTTGTATTGTGGCATCATTCTTGGTGAGGGCAAGATGCTGCTCAGGGTCAGGGTCATACCAGCCTGGGCTACATAATCGGAGAGCTCCTCTGTCTCTTTTCATGTAGTCCAGGGAGGTAGGTCTCAGGTCATTCACGCCAGCATGGACAATGACGGAGTCATATTTGTACTTGTTTTGGAGTGACTTGAGTGACCTGAGTGCGTGTGTTATGTGGCGGATCCTAGCTCCCGATAGGCAGCTCACAGTCACCCTGTCCTTGTTCAGTCTGGTAAGCGGGACATCAGTGTGTCTGACTATAGAGTCACCTATTACTAGTGTATCAGGCATGGTGTTTGGCCTTAAGGGCTGTGATTGATTGACACACTGATTTATTGAAGTATGTGTTTTGTTTTGAGGTGGTGGATTTTTGGATGTCTGCTTTGGGAGCCTCTGTTGTTTTGATAAGTTTTTTATTAGAGCCTCCGTGTATGTCTTTGTGTTTTTATGTGTTTGGTTTGCAGTTGTGGTAGGTCTATGCGGGACTGGGTTTGTTGTGTGTGTGGATGTCCTTCATGGATGCATCTGCAGTCATAACAAGTGGGTTGTCCTGTCGTCAGGCAGCCCTGCAGTCGGCCGGATTCCAAAGTCCGGGTCCGGCTTCGGCTGATGTCGCACTCCACCCGACGTCATCTCTGTTGGTCTTCGGGTATAAAAGCATCAGCCGACGCCATTTTCCTCAGTCTTTCTTGCCGCGTGGCGCCCGAAGCAGAAGCTGTTCGCAAGTGCCGGTCGGTCGGATCCAGAGATTACTTCTACCGAATACTACTCAAGACTTCTAAAGCGGTACCCGTTGGGGACTCTTTCTTGCCTCAGCCGATGTCAGAAAAAGTTAACAATTGTTTAACCTGTGGGAAACAAATACCTCATAAGATTTCCACTCTTACTGTCTGCCTTGTTTAGGCCCAGCCCACGACGTAGCAGCCTGTTCGGCCTGTGCTCTTTCAACCGGAACGCTTAGGCGTCGGTCGGAGTTTGCAGAACAGTTTTTCGGTTCTGTTTTTGCGTACATTATGCCGGCCGGATCCTCGACTACCCCCAAAAAACGCAAAGATAAAGACCGACATCGCGGTCCAGCGGTTTCGGCCGAAACCACGGTAAAGCAAACCGCGAGTGTCTCTGTTTCGGCTGAAACCGAGAAAACTGATCAAAGTACAGCTGAACCTATTCTTACAACTGAGGCCCCTGCTACAACTCTTGAATCGACCTCAGAAATTTTACCCACTACGGTGGTTGACTTATCAGACACCATTCCCTTGGATGTCTCTACCCCAGCACGTGGTGCTGCTAGGCCTCCAGCTGCCATGTCCATTAAGGCCTTCGCCAGGGCTAAAGCAGCCAAGACTTCTAAAACAGTGCCTGTTAAACCCCCCACATCCAGGCCCTCTTCTAGTTCTCAAATGCTTTCTTTGGCAGAAGATTTAATTTCTTTAATTAGAGGATCTCAATCTCACCCAGACAGGGCCTCTCAGCCCCAGAGAAGAGACCTAGGGCAGAGCCCCCTGAGCCAGTGTCTTCTGATGATTCTGCTGATGAATCAGACATAACTGACCTGCCTGAGGCTCCCTTCTCCAATTTTGAAGATTCTGATGCTGAAGAATCCATTCCAGCTGCTTCCCCACCAGAAGAATTCTCCTTTGGGGAAACCTTGCATGCCATGCGAGAACAGTTCCAATGGCAGCAACAGGATTTTTCAGACTCCAGAGAAAGACTTAGGACCTTTCTGCACCTCCCACAGCACAGGCCCTTAGCTATACCTCCTGTTCTCTCTGTGGTGGATGATGCTTTCAATGATGTTTGCTCCGCTCCAGATTCTTTACCCCCAGCTCCTGCCAAACCAGACAGATTTTACAGGGTGCCAGATACTCATCACCACCTTTACAAGGCCCCACTTGCAGACCCAGAAACTATATCCCAGGGCCCCAAGGCAGTAGCCGCGACCACAGCTAAAAACCCTATTCCTTCTGAAAGGGAAGCAAGGTCGTTAGACAGATGGGGTAAAAAGGTCTACACTTCAGCTACTCTCTCAGCTAGAGCTTTAAACTGTCAGTTTCACATGATACAATACCAAGAGTTTATGCTTGATCAGTTAACTATAAAACTAACCACTGATGAATCTCTTGATAAGAAATATGTATTAGAGATGGTAAATAACATACAACAGGTTAGCAACCATTCCTTAAAATGTGGCTATGATGCACTGGAGGCTTCATTTAGATCAGCCATGACAGGCACAGTGATAAGAAGGCATGCATGGCTAAAAGAACAAGCTTTACGGATCATGTTAAAGCTAAGTTGCTTGATGCTCCTATGGACAAGACAAGTTTGTTTGGTACACCTGCCCAGCAGGTTATGAAGAAAAATGGAAGAAAAGGCAAAATCTGTTCAAACTGTTAAAGATTTCTTGCAGGTTCAACCCCAAGGTTTAGCAGGAACTGACCTGCCAAAAATTGGTCCTTTCCTGACTCCACAAAATTTCAAAGGGGCAGGAATAGACGCTCCAGAGGCAGAAACCAATCCAGAGGAGGTGCCTACAGAGGACGACAGTGGCAAGGTAACAACAGAGGCACAGACACAGCCACTGCCACTACATCAGCACAACCACAGTGACTTAATCCTAAATCCGCCTACCAGGGAACAAATAGCAGCTCCTCTAGGCGGAAAGTTAACCTTATTTTCAAAGAACTGGCACTACATAACAAAAGACAAGTGGATTTTACAAACCATAGATCAAGGTTACCGGTTTCCCAAAAACCTTTCCAAAACCCTTTTCCCTCCCTCTAACGCTTGTTCGTCGGTTGTTGCAAAAAAAAAAAGTTTATAGTTTTTGTGAGGTAGTTTTTGTGTAGGCCCTTCCCTTAGCATGTGCGTGGTCAGGTAGTGTGCTGGGGTCTTCTAGGTGTGGCTGCTTTGTTGGTAAAATGTCTGAACAGCCAAAACCTACCTTTGAAAAATGCACAGAGTGTGGCCATAAGCTGTCACCAGCGGATGGTCAGTCTGTGTCTCGTTTGCCTGGGTGTAGCGTATTTGTCCGCCCAATGTAGTGTTTGTGCAGGGTTTAACCCGAGGGCCCTGAAAGGCAGAAAAGCCAAACTGATAGCAAAAGACCTGCTTCCAGCTTCTACTTTGAATACTTCAGCCTCGGCTTCTTCAACTCCTGCCCAACCCCCCCCCCCTCTCAGGCTGGTACTCACCCTCCCGCTAGACCTGCTGAAGGGGATGTGAAAGGGAGAGACAAAAAACATAAGGATGCAGAGAGAGGGAGAGACAGAGAGAAGACAGGGGATAGGCCCCGTAAACTGTTTCCAGATCGGGAGCCCTTCCCTAGCCCGCCTTCCAAGGTCTCGAGACCCGTATCTCCTCGGCTCCACTCCCCCAGCTTTCCTCTGGAGGCAACGGAGCCGAGGCCTTCCTCCAGAGCCGCTCAGCGACCAGCCAAATCAGAGTCTGTTCCTCCTCGTGCTCGACTCGGAGTCTGTCTGAAATGGATATGGACAGGATGATGAGGAAATTCATTCGGACCCAAATCCAGATGGGAGTCTTATAGTTTCATAGTTTAGTACTAGGCTATCTGCCCTTGGGGCATTTGTAAGCCTAGCCATAGTGATGTGGCTTTCGCCACCCCCGTAAAATGGTACAAAATGCACAGAATAGATTTAGAATACTGTGCCCCTGTCTAGTAGTGACACAGATGTGACCCCTGGGGTAAACTTACGATCTCCAATCCACTCATCAAGATTTCTCTTGAAGAGAGTCTGTGAGCGGCTCTGCCTAACATGAACTGGGATCTTGTTCCAGAGCATGGGAAGCCTCTGGGTTTGCCGAGGTTTAAGTCTTTAGCTCTCGTGGTTCTCATGGATTTGGATTTTTTGAGGTGGAGCATGTCCATCAGTTCCTGATTGGACATGGCCTTGTACGTCAGGCAGAGATCACCTCTGAGCAGGTGGTATGCTACTGAATAGAGCTGGAGTTTCTTTAGTCTGGCAGAATAAGACATATGTTGGAGACCCTTGATCCTCTTGGTGAGGTACTTTTGTGGTCTCTCCAGCGGTTGCAAATGCTGTGTGAGGTACATACCAAATGGGGCATTATACTCAATCATGGGTCTGATGAGGGAGGAGTATAGGGGTACAATGACATCCTTGGATCTGGATGTGAATCCCTTCATGATAAGGTGTGCAAGGTAGAATGTTTTTCTAACCACTTTGGCAACGTGGGTGTCAAATGAGAGGTCGCTGTCGACTTGGGTCCCTAGGTCTCTGATTACTTTTTCCGTACTCAGTGGGTTGCTGTCTATGTGATAATTTGTGGGTACTTTGTTTTTCCCAAAGGGGATGACTATACATTTTTTGGTATTTAGTTTAAGGCCATGACTCGCACCAGTTGTCCGCTTCTGTGAGTCCTTTTGTAGGATGTATGTGTCCGCTGGTGTATCGACTATGGCTTCTAGTTTACAGTCATCTGCGAACTTTGTCAGCCACAACCCTCCCATGTTTGCTTTAACATCTGAGAAATAAATGCCGAACAAGAGGGGTCCCAGGACAGATCCTGTGGGACACCACTTGTGACTGGCTTTGAGTCTGACATTGCTCCAGCGATTTTAACATTATGGGTTCTGTCCTTTAGCCAGTTTGCAACCCATCTAGTGACATAAAGGTTTACATTTAAGCTGTTGAGCTTATCTATGATGCCTGAGTGGGTATTGTGTCGAAGGCCTCAGCCAAGTCCAGGTAGGCTGTATGGACTGCTTTGCCCTCATCAATGGCTCTAGTGACTGTTTCAAAAGTCAACCAGGTTCAAAAGGCAGGATCTGCCCTTTACAAAGCCGAACTGGGTGGGGTCAAGTGTCTGTAGGTCCCCAATATCTCTGTTTATGAGTTCCATAATGATTCTTTCCATAGCTTTGCAGACCAGGCTGGTTAAGCTTATGGGGCGGTAGTTCCCAGGGTCTGTAGAGGTACCCCCTTTGTGGAGTGGGACCACTGTTGCTGTACGCCAGTGTTCAGGTACATATCCTGTAGTAAGGCTAAGGTTAAATAGCATTTTTATGTGCGGGTTTAGCTCCTCTTGGAGTTCACGCAGCACGCAACCCGGGATACCGTCAGGACCCATTGATGCTGTGTTTTTAGCTTTGCTGAGGGCGGCTCTCACCTGGACATCTGAGATGACAGGGAGATTACATTCAGCTGGGATAAGTATTTCTTCTTTTGGGGGTGAGGGAGGGGAGAAATTTGCACTGAACCTGTCAGCCAGAATGTTGGCAATATCTGTGGGTTCAGTGTATTTTTTGTTGTTGTGAACTAACTCTGAGCATATCTGAGGGTTTCCACCCAGGTTTCTAACATAGCTGAAGAAGGCTTTGTGGTTATCTTTAGTGTCCTTAGCAATTTTTCTCTCAAAGTTTGCCTTGGATGTTTTTATGAGAGAACGTAGTTTTCTGCTAGTGTTGATCAGAGATGTCTTCCCTTTATGGGATTTTGCTCTGTCGTGCAGTAGCTTCCTTCTTTTGTTATACAATTTGTTAATGGCTGAGGTCCACCAGACAGCACGCTTGCCTTTGGTGGAGAGGGACTTGGATTTATTTGGGATTGCATGATCCATGCATTCTTGGAGATGTCCATAGAAAGCATTTGTGAAGGATTCAGCATTGTGGGATGTGGTATCCACTGGCCCAGTGGGCTTAAAGGATACCATCTCAGTCTTAAGAAGAGTGAAGTCTGCTTTTGAGAAGTTTTTCACTGTGGTCTTTTGTGCTGGGGGTGGAGGTGGGATATGTATATCCAGGGTGATTAGTTTGTGGTCAGATCTCACTAGTGAGGGTATACCGTGTGGAGCATTTTGTCCCCATGTTTGTGATGATCAGGTCTAGTATATGATCTCCCCTAGTGGGAGAGGTGACTAAGTTGTTCCAGTGCATTTGAATTTATGAATTCCAGGAACCTTTGGGCTAAGGTGTTAGGGCTAGAATAATATACCCAATCTATGTTAGGGTAGGTCTCCCAGTATGATGGTATTTTGTGATACATTCATATCCTCCAATGTCTTCAGGAAGACTGAGTGGGGTTCCTGAGATTGGGAGGGTGGTCTGTAACATGCTACCAGTTGTATAGCAGTTTTGCCTATGGTTAGTTGCACCTGTATGGTCTCCGATGCTTCATGTGTTGCTACTAACCTGGAGGTGTGGGTGTCCTTGATGAATATGGACACTCCCCCTCCCTTTGTGGCTTGGCCCGGGTTTTGGGGCCGAAAAGCATGATACGAGGTATAGCCTGGTAGCGCTGGGGTGCTCTCAGTAGCCTTGAATCAGATTTCAGTTACTGCACAGACGTCAATGTTCTCCATACTGAGGAATGCATCGAGTGCCTGCATCTTGAGATTTAGACTTCTGGCGTTGAGCAGCATTACCCTTAGTTTTTTTCCATTTTTGTTTTCTAAGGAGGTGGGTTTGTCTTTTGAGCCTTGCCTGAAAAAGGCCCTATGGGGGTGGCAAGAGCCTTAGCCAGTATCCGGAAGTCCAGTGGTGACAGGTGCAAGCCGTCCCTTGCGAAGCAGCGTGGCTTGTCCAACATGTCATCCCAGGCAGACAGACATTGGATCCCCTTAGAATGACACCAGTACTTGAGCCAATTATTAAAGCTGATCATCTTGTCTTTGTATTGTGGCATCATTCTTGGTGAGGGCAAGATGCTGCTCAGGGTCAGGGTCATACCAGCCTGGGCTACATAATCGGAGAGCTCCTCTGTCTCTTTTCATGTAGTCCAGGGAGGTATGTCTCAGGTCATTCACGCCAGCATGGACAATGACGGAGTCATATTTGTACTTGCTTTGGAGTGACTTGAGTGACCTGAGTGCGTGTGTTATGTGGCGGATCCTAGCTCCCGATAGGCAGCTCACAGTCACCCTGTCCTTGTTTAGTCTGGTAAGCGGGACATCAGTGTGTCTGACTATAGAGTCACCTATTACTAGTGTATCAGGCATGGTGTTTGGCCTTAAGGGCTGTGATTGATTGACACACTGATTTATTGAAGTATGTGTTTTGTTTTGAGGTGGTGGATTTTTGGATGTCTGCTTTGGGAGCCTCTGTTGTTTTGATAAGTTTTTTATTAGAGCCTCCGTGTATGTCTTTGTGTTTTTATGTGTTTGGTTTGCAGTTGTGGTAGGTCTATGCGGGACTGGGTTTGTTGTGTGTGTGTGGTTACCATCTCCTCATGTCTGGTCATGCCAGCCCTGAGTTGAGAGAGTTCAGCCTCCAGTTTGGCTATATAGTTACATCTCTCACATGTATTTGTGTTTGTTGGGAGGAGGAGAGGGTTGTCTGTGTACATGAGACAATTGTAGCATTGTCTCAAGATACCCAGATTAACCAGCTGAACTGGAGAGGACGCCAGTAATCTACCACTCGACATGCTAGAACAGTATAAGGGAGTGTTGTGCGTTTAAGGGAAGTGGATATTCACAGGGGTGGTAGGTGGATGGTAGTGCTTACTTAGTATGAGAATGCTTACTTACTAGAGAAGTTTTGAGAACAAGTGCTAGGCTTATAATATAGCGAGTAGCCTGATTATACTAAGAGTAGAGCTTCCTTAAGGGAAAATTTGAAGAGCAGACTTGGCGGAGCCAGAAGAAGTTTAACCGGCGCTGCGCAAAGCCGTGCAAACGCGGATTTTAAACAGGGAACTTCAAAAGAGCTAGAAATGGTCCAAAACAACCAATTACTACAGCTCTTGTGCTGAGGTCACTTCCTACAGGGACAGGTAGGCTGCTCAAGGCCCCTCCCCCGATCAGTCCAGGTCAGGCGTTTACTCCAGGTTCTTTTTAGTGCCAGAAAAGACGGGGGACCTCATACCCATTTTAGGCCTGTCAACCTTAAACCTGGCTGTCGCCAAACAGAAATTCCGGATGGTCACTCTACAGTCTATTTTACCTTATCTTCGAGAATGCGACTGGATGTACTCGGTAGACCTCCAGGACGCTTACTACCATATCGGGATTCACAGAAGCTCCAGGAGATTCCTTTGCTTTTGGCTGGGAGCCAGTCATTCCCGTTCCGAGCCCTACCCTTCGGTCTCACCATAGTCCCCAGGGTGTTTACCAAGGTAATAGCAGTCGTAGCAGCTCACCTGAGGCTTCAGGGGATTCAGGTATTCCCTTACCTAGACGATTGGCTCCTCACTGCTTCCACCAAGCATCTTCTTTGCCACGCCAGAGATTTCTTCCTCCATCTTTCAGACCTGGAAGGGATTACGGTCAATGTTTCCAAGTCCCTCTTGAATCCAGTACAGATCTTGGACTTTATCGGGGCATGGCTGGACACCCTTCAACTGAAAGTCTTCCTAACTCCAGACAGGATCTAGAGTCTTACGGGCTCATGTATCAGTAATTGTCCCAAGGTTACTGAAGGCTACGGACATTCTCAGAGGCCTGGGCTCTATGGCTGCAGCAGTTTCTATCCTCCCCTGTGCGCGTCTTCACATGCATGTTCTACAATGGACTCTAGCCGTACAGTGGTCTTGGCTGGATCTCCCCATGGAATACCCAATTCACATCAGCAAAGCCTGCAGGGCGTCACTTCTCTGGTGGGTCCAGTCTCTGAAAATTGTAGCGGGACGCCCATTTGTTCCACCCACAGTCCAAGCCACAGATGACTCCCAGCTCGGGTGGGGGGGGCGTTATCTGGGGAGGATGGTCCAAGGCACATGGTCCCAGATTGCACATCAATGTTCTGGAGATGAGAGCAGTGCTTTTAGCGTTGCAGGCCTTCCACACAGTTTTTCCTCCAGGGACTATTGCAATTCAGTCAGACAACATGTCTGTTGTCTGTACATCAACAAACAAGGAGGGGACTAGATCTTACCCTCTGTGTCGTGAGGCCATGAGAGGTTGGGAGTGGACTATCTCCACCAGTCAGTTTCTGTTTGCAACGCACATCCCGGGATGCTCCAACATTTTAGTGGACAGATTGAGTCGGGTTATTCTAATGCCACACAAGTGGTCTCTGAAACAGTCGATAGCGGAGGAGATCTTCCTTACGTGGGGACAGCCTTGCTGCGATCTCTTCGCATCTTCTTCAACGCGAAGTGCAACGAGTTCTTCGCTCTGCTTCCCTCACCAGGGGGAGCCCCCAGAGACACTCTAGTCCATGCTTGGCCTCCCGGGCTACTGTACGCTTATCCCCTGTTACCACTCATTTCGAAATCTTTTCAGAAGGCTTGCTGACTGCGGTGCAAGGTGATCCTCATTGCCCCGTTCCGGCCTTATCAGGTTTGCTTCCCCTTCCTCTGGTCTCATGTTCTAGCTTCTCCTTAGATTCTAGATCCCCACCCGGATCTCATTTCTCATCTTTCAGGCACCTGTCCGCCCAACCTAGACAGCCTCAAGCTGACAGCTTGGTTGCTCCAGTTCCCTTGATTGCTAGGACTCCTGGTCTTTCGTTTTCAGTGAAAACTATTCTAGTGGCAGCTCATAAGTGTTTCACTAGGAAGATTTACCACAGCAAATGGAAACAATTTTCTATTTGAGCTTCTCAGAGAAAGCTGGATCCTTTTACTGCCCTTGTCTCTGTGGTACTGGATTTCTTAGTCAGCATTTTTCAGCAAGGGGCCAATTCTTCCACTGTGAAGGTGCAACTGTCAGCTATTTCAAATTTCCATGTCGGCAGGAGTAGGAATACCCTGGCCACCTCTTCTAGATTGCGTAAGGCTTTTCTTAAAGGCACTTTTCTTTTCCGTCCTCCAGTTAAGAACCCTGTTCCTCCTTGGGACTTTAACTTGGTTCTCCAGGCCTTAGTTGTTCCCCCCCTTTAAACCTGCAGCATCAGTACATTTGAAGTTCTTATCCTGGAAAACAGCCTTCCTAGTGGCCATTATGTCGGCTAGGAGGGTTTCTGAGCTTCAGGCCTCGTCTGCCATGCCCCCTTATTTGATCTTCCACAAGGACAGGGTTTCTCTCCGTACAAACCCTTCTTTCCTTACCAAAAGTGGCTTCTGAATTGAGCATTAATCAAACAATTAATCTGCCTGTTTTCTTCCCAAATTTTCAGAACAAGGGTGAATATAAACTGCATTTGCTAGATGTTCATAGACTTCGTTTTTATCTACACAGAACAGTTCCCTTCCGTATGTCTGACCAGTTATGTGTGTTCTTTTTTAAGCCCTTTTTGGGTAAGGCCATCTCCAGAGTTTCCTTAGCTAGATGGATTACACTATGTATTTTTCAAATTTACAAAGACAAAGGCTCGTCTCCACCTGGTCCTGTTAAAGCTCATTCTACCAGATCTATGGCAACGTCTGCTGCTTTCTGGTCTAGGGTATCATTGGATGACATTTGTGCGGCAGCAACTTGGGCTAAGTCACATGCCTTCATTTCTCATTATAAGTTGGATTTAATCTCCAGAGGGAGAGCATCCTTCGGCTGTGCGGTGCTCAGGAATATCCTTCCATGAGGGCCTCCCAGGAGTTTGAGTAGCTGGGGACTGTCCCACAGGTTGCAGACAAAATGAAGTTAACTACTTCAAATAAAGAAGTTATGTACTCACCATAACTTTCCATCTGAGTAGTTGTACTTCATTTTTCTGCAACCTTCCCACCCTCCTTCCCCCAAACCTTCTCATGTGATTAGCATGTATGGTTTACTCTAGTTTGAGTTGCTGATTAGTTTGAGTTGCGACAAACTCTATCTGAGGGAAGGCAGGAGATGGTGGTGTGTTATGGGTAAAGGGGAGGAGCTTGGAGCTCGGAGCAGATGCTTGTCAAGTTGCCAGTTCGGATCCGGATCTGAATACCCACAGGTTGCAGAAAAATGAAGTATAACTATTCAGATAGCACATTATGGTGAGTACATAACTTCTTTTTTAACAAACAGCAGAGTTGTATTCCATACAGCACATGCATGATCTTTGTGACAGTTTAGTCTTTTTAGGTTGTAACTTTTTAATGCAGTGTGTTTTGAGCTTAACTGGACATTATATTGAGTATCAGTGGCAGATATACACTATATGCTTATATGGGCTTCAATGTTATAACTTTCATAAATTTTAAATGGGGTGCTATTCACACATTTTTTTCTAGGGTTTGCTGACCTGAGTGAATATCAGTGCTGTGAGAATGAGTGACTGTTTTTCCGCTAGATTTTTCATATATATTTTTTGATAAATTTGAGTGTATTTTATTTTAAAATTCTTTTTTAATATATTTATCATTTGAGATAAATAGACGTGTGTGTGTGTATATGTGTGTGTGTGTGTGTGTGTGTGTGTATATATATATATATATATATATATATATGTATGTGTATATATATATATATATATATATGTGTGTGTGTGTGTGTGTGTATATAGATATATATGTAATATATATATATATATATATATATATATGTGTGTGTGTATGTGTGTGTGTATATATATATATATATATATATATATATATATATATATATATATATATATATATATATATATATATATATATAGATATAGATATAGATATATATATATAGATATATATTCTCAAAAGTTTGGTAATTTATTTAGGATTTGTTTTTTGTACTATATTTTCTTAAATAAAATGTATTTTTAGCCCAACCAAATGTTATTTAATTTTTAATTTTTAGTTGCTTTTCCCACGACACAGAAACCTGAAAAAGTTCTAATAGACAAAAGCGATCTATATTAAAAATGTTTCTGAATATTGGTAGAAAAGATTTCTAAGTAATTTTGAAGACTTGTATTAACTTTTTCTTTTTTAATAGTACAATGAAATGCTTTCAGGAAGTTTTAGAATTTATTAATGTGTGATTTTTAGTTTAACATATCTTGGAATTGCAGAGCTTTGAAGTAGAGCAGCACTGTGCTGAATATCACACTGGTGTATGGGAAAGGAGTATTTAGCAAGTTAACGTAATTGTCTTTTACAACACAGCTACTCTATTAAACTACTCCCATGTTTTAAACAGATGTATAAATGGAATGGTGAATTTCTACACTTTAGCCTGTTTTTTCAATTACTGTTTGGATTGCTTGTTTGTGTGCTTTTAATAAAGGAGAGTCGGCTTGAACCAGCTTATGCTTCCATACTTCCATTAGTGGCTTTATACTTCGGAAAGTTTTAAAGAAAGTATTTCTACCACGGGTCATTAGGTTGGATATTCACAGTATGTTTTTTTATTAGGTACCTGAGTTCTAGGGAGTCTTAGCTCTTCCACACAGAGGTTTCCTCATTATTTGTTTTGGACCCAGTATATTGATGATCTGGGTTTGTGAGACTTCGAGGGGCACCATAGAGACCGTTTGCAATGCTAATAAATTCTTTAAGGCAGAAGTTCTAATATGTATCCTCAAACTCGAGCAGAACAAGACATTATCCATTGTAGGTGTTTGTCACCTGCTGATAATCTCTCTCTTGCAGAAGGCCTGCTGGGCCTCATCCAACATCTCTCATGAAAAATACATACTATGCAATTTTAATATTGACTCTGTCTTTCTCTGTCTCCCTCCTCTAAATCACCTAACTAGCGAATACATTTTTTTGATCTCTCCAGGATATTCACCAGTCCCACCCATTAAAGTTAAAAACAGCACTAAGGGAACATTAATGGATTGGATTCTTATGTCTATGCCTCATAAAATCTTTACCTTGGGTACCTTTCCAGATACCCTTTGCACACCTGTTTTAAGCTGCCTAACGGCCAAAAGTCCTGTTAAGGTTATTATTCATTACATCTCTCTGTAAATATCACATTTGCTGACCTGGGTCTATAGCATTGTTCCCTAGCCCCAACTACAGTACCGACCCCTAAAACTACACAGTAGGAACACTAGTTGCCTGTCATATATTCCCCCTTATATTATCTTTAAATTGGAAGCAAAATATAGAGATTTCCCCAAAAATTAAACTTAAAAATTGTAAGTAAAAAAGGAAATTAATGTATACCCCCCGACTTACAATTTAAACAGTAAAATTAAGCAGTCAAAGCCTACTCTGAGAAACCTAGGCATACTTACCTTTGATTGCAGGTTCCTTGTGTTTGGTTAAGCCCTGCTCTGCTCGCTCTCGCTGCACTCAGGCTCGCTCCATACCCCTCCCTTCCCCCAATTTCCACCCGCCCCCACTTTGTCTAGTTTTATAGCCACAATACCACACCCCCTCTAGCTGAACCAGTCATTAATCCTTTACTTAGTTTAACCCATTCCACATTCACCCCACCATTTTTCTCCTATCTGAACCAGTAAGTACTGTACTGCTTACACTATTCCAGCTCCCACCCCTCCTCCCAGTAGTTAATATACTACCACAAGATCCTTAGGGCCCTAAGCCAGTAACACTAATCTAGCCTCCAGCTATGTTACCATCCAAAGCAATGTCATTACTCTCTCTGTTATCCCTCTTGTTAATTCCATATTTCCTCTCCACTTATGAAAATCAGTCTTACCTAGGATTTCACCACCCAAAATCTCAAGCCATACCACATGTGTTGAACATGACAGGCTACCCACTAGTTACTACTATAACCAACTCCTTAACCACTAGACACGGTCAGCCTATTAGACCGAGATATATCGGCACAAAATGTAAACACTATCAAAAACTTATAAACAAAATCCTGAAGCTTATAGAAACTATAAGCTATAACATCGCAATAGATGGAGATAGTCACCCAAACCCTGGCCCTGCCACCCTAGATAGGGCAACTTCATTTGCACCTAACCCAGATGAATCACTATCTATTAATAAGTCCCCCAACTCCCTCCTGATCTGCCATCTAAATATACGTAGCATAAATAAAGTATGTAATCTACATGCCCTCCTACAAGCCCATTCCCCTGATATTCTGTGCCTAACTGAAACCTGGCTGAAACCATCAACCTTAGATAATGAAATTCTACCACCTGGGTATAATATATTTAGACTTGATCGCTCTTCTAGGAAGGGAGGGGTAGCTGTACTCTTCAAATCTACACTAAATGTTTACAACAGTCCCCATTCAACCACCTCAGGTCAATAAAGCAGAAATAATTGCTACCAAGTTCCAAATTAACAAAAACAAATGTATGAATATAGTCTGCGTGTACATTCCCCCAGGGAATAATACTAATACCCTAGAAGACATCCTCCAATGGTTAACTAATAACTATCCACAAGAAACCATTGTACTTGGAGATCTTAACATTGATTGGAACACTTGTTCCTCTCAATCTCCTACCACCCATGTAAACCTGTATGGATTCACACAGATCATAGGGAAACTTAACCAAGAAGATAGTATACTAGATTGGATACTAATCAATAGCCACCCCCAAATGTATACATCGGGGGCCATCCCCAATGACCTCAATGATCACTTTCTCACCTTTATCTGCAAGGACAAATCAAATAATTCCCATCAGCCCATGTATTGAACAGTAATAAATAGTAAAAGCTTCAATCCTAGTAAGTTCTGGGATGAACTTAAGATCATTGTGTTACCCTGCTGCAGTCATCACACTTGGGTTGTCCTGCCATCAGGCGGTCCCGCAGTCGGCCAGAATTCCAAAGTCTTGTTCCGGCGTCGGTTGCTGTCGCTTCTTCCCTGACGTCAGTGCGGCAGGGGTATTTAAGAGGCATCCGACACCATTTTCTTCAGTCTTTCTTGCCGTGCGGTGCCCGAAGCAGAAGCAGTTCGCAAGTGCCGGTCGGCCGACACCTGAGATTTTCGATTTGAATTTCAGTCCGAAGTCTTCATTAAAGCTAAGTACCCTGTTGGGGAACATTTTCTTGCTTCAGTCCGATGTTAGAAAAAGTTAACAATTGCATTTCTTGTGGGAAGCAAATACCTGATAAGGACTTCCATTCCTATTGTATTCCTTGTCTAGGCCCAAACTACGACGTCACAACTTGTCGGTTTTGTGCTAGGTTTAATAAACGAACTATCAAACGCCGTTTTGACTTCGCACGGCATTACTTTGGTAGGAAATTTAATTATATCATGCCGTCGGAGCAGCCGACGACCGCCACTCATAAAAAACGCAAGGATAAGGACAGGCAGCCTAGGAATAAGCCAGACACCAAGGCCTCAGTTGGGCCTGTCGCCGGTTCTCCGGTTTTCAGTGAGGCGCCTACGCAGCCCTTGACGACCGCAGAACTGGAACCCCAGACAGCTGTGGATTCCCAAGCGGAGTCCACTAGGCTGACGCAGCCTTCTACCGACACCGGAGCAGAACTAGACACCGGTCCAATGGAAACACCTTCGGTTGCAGAAGGTGTATTCAGACCGACTACACTCACCATTAAATCTTATGCAACACTTAAAACTCCTTTAAAACCAAAGAAAACTGTACCTCAGGCTACAGTTTAAGGCCCCATGCCTAAGAAACAGATGCTTAAGATGGCTGAAGATTTATTTACCCTTATCAGGGGTTCCCATCCCTCTCCTCATAAAAGACCAAAGAGGAGGATTATGCATCCTCTGACCAGGTTTCTCTCTTCTCAGATTCTTCTGAGGAACGGGATTACACTTTTCCACCTTATGAGGATTCTGAGGCTGAAGATTCCATTCCCTCGGCTTCTCACCCTGAAGACTACTCCTTTGGGGAAACTTTGCATACCATGAGGGAACATTTCCATTGGGAAGGCCAGGATTACTCAGATTCTAAGAAAAGGCTCAGAGAGTTCCTTTTACTGCTCCAGTTAAACCAGGCAGATACTACAGAGTACCTGACTCACACAAATTCCTTTATAAAAGCCCTGTAGCTGACCCAGAAACAATTTCCCAGGGTCCTAAGGGAGCAAAAGCTTCTATGGCTAAAAATCCTGTGCCCTCTGAAAGGGATTCCAGAGCCTTAGATAGATGGGGAAAGAAAATTTACACCTCAGCAACTCTGGCTATGAGAGCATTGAATTGCCAGTTTCACATGCTTGACATATCAACAATTCCTGATGTCTTAGTTAAAACAAAAAATGAGCGCACATTCAGAACAGCCTGAATTCAAGGAAATGCAGGATCTGTTGCATGCAGCTGAACAGGTGGGCAAACATACCTTGCAATGCAGATTTGATTCATTGGAAGCTTCCTGTAGAGCAGCTGTTACTGGCTCTGTCATACGTAGACATGCTTGGTTAAAAGAACAAACCCTCCCTGACCATGTTAAAGCAAAATTATTGGATGCACCTTTACAGCAGGATGTATTATTTGGTGTCAAAGCAGAAGAGGTTTTAAAGAAAATGGAGGATAAGGCAAAGTCTATGCAAACGGTCACGGATTTTTTGCAGGTACAACCCCCTCGTTTCAAGCAGAAATTGGCCAACAAAAAACTGGTCCTTTCCAGCTTCAGACAGATCACAGAGGGGCAAATACAGATGCCCAAGGTGCAGAGGCCAGTCACAGGGCCCTTACAAACCTCGCCAATGGGGTTCTGCTACCCAGAAAGGAAGAGAAGACGGGCCCCAGGCTAGCAGAAGACAAACACAATGACTCTATCCTCAAACTACCAAGCAAATCTCTCCTGGCAACTCCCTTGGGGGGAAAACTAGCATTTTTTTGCAGACAACTGGCACATTATCACAAAAGACAAATGGGTTCTAAACATTGTCTCCCAAGGATACAGATTCCACTTTCATACCTTACCAAGGATCAAAGGAATGCCAAAAAATGCCACCAACTCAATGGGCAGAGGCACAAAAACAAATTACAGCTCTCATGAACATGAAAGCCATTCAACAGGTACCTGCACAGGAGCAAGGGCAAGGTTTTTGCTCAAGACTCTTCCTAGTCCCAAGAAAGGACAAAGCATGGAGACCCATTCTGGATCTTTCAATTCTGAACACCTATCTGCAAGTACCAAAATTCAAGCTTCTTCCCATGCTGGGCAAGAATGCTTGGCTAGTCACTTTGGACCTCAAGGAGGCATACCTGCATGTCCCTATCAGACAAAATTGCAGAAGATACCTCCGCTTCATTGCAGGTTCAACGCATTATCAATTCTCAGCACTGCCCTTTGGCTTATCTACTGCGCCCAGGGTCTTCACAGAATGCCTGGCATCAGTAATTGCATACTGCAGACAAAGAGGAATTCAAATATACCCATATCTGGACAACTGCCTTATTCAAGCAGAAAGCAAGGACATTCTTTTAAAGCATCTGGCATTTGTCAAACACCTTCTAAGTTGCCTAAGGTACACAGTAAACAAAAAGAAATCAAAACTAGTACCCTCACAAAACATAATATTCTTGGGTGCCAGCTTGAATACAATGGCCCAGATGGCTTTCTTCAAGTCAGACAAGCAACGACAGCTGTTTCAATATTTCAAAATAATGGCAACAAAGACCCAACTCCCTGCAAGAAAAATTCTGCAGGCCTTGGGATTTATGGCATCTTGCATTCTTCTAATACCATTTGCAAAACTGCATATGAGGAAATTACAATGGTACCTGAAAAGTGTATGGACTCAGCACAGCCACAGCTTGGAGACAATGATACCACTCATTCCCTGCCTTCAACAGGAATTTGTGGTGGGCACAGGCATGTCACCTCAACAAGGGTCAGCCTTTCACCTTACCCACAGCCAGGCAAACTATGCCAACAGATTAATCGGACTATGCCTGGGGAGCACACATGGCAGGGCAGTGCATTCAGGGCAAGTGGACTACAGATCAGAGACACCTGCATATCAATCAAAAAGAAATGCTAGCAGCGCAGAATGCCCTAACAGCTTTCAAGGACCTTCTACACCCAGGACAGCTACTAATAAAGACAGACAATACCACAGTTATGTGGTACATAAACATGCAAGGGGGCACACATTCCTACCTGCTATGCAGGCAAGCAATGACCTTGTGGAACACTGCACTCTCTTACCAGGTTCAATTACAAGCACAATTCCTGCCAAGAAAGAAAAACACATTGGCAGACGACCTAAGCAGAAACATCATGGATCCACACGAATGGAAACTAGATCCACAAGTATTTGCAGTGATAGTTCAAAAATGGGGACACCCAGACATAGATATGTTTGCAAGCCCCGACAACCACCAACTTCAAAAATTTTGCACAAGGACCTTCCATCCACTAGCTTGGAAAGTGGACGCCCTCTCATTTAGTTGGAAAGCATTAATAGTTTATGCCTTCCCTCCACTGCCTCTTAGCAAAGGTACTGCTGAAAGTCAGATTAGAGAGGCAACAAATGATACATGTTGCACCAGACTGGCCACGCCAACATTAGTATCCAATTTTAAGGACTATGGCCCACTGCCCACCATGGATTATGCCACAAATTCCTCACCTCAGCAATTACAGCGCATTACAGCACGAATCCTCCTCCTTTATTTTCACATCCACTCCCAAGACAGTTCCTCAGGGGGGCTAAAAACTTAAGACCACCAAGGAGAGCTCCAACACTTACTTGGGATCTCAACTTTGTTCTGGAAAAGCTTACACTGCCGCCCTTTGAACCAGCTTTTTCAGCTGATTTAAAATTTCTTTCATGGAAAACTGCCCTACTACTAGCAATAACCTCAGCTAGAAGAGTCTCAGAGCTACAGGCAGTAATGGCAGTGGAACCTTTCATCATTTTTCATCAAGACAGAGTCTCTCTATGAACTAATCCTTCCTTTATGCCAAAGGTGGTATCCAGTGTGGCCCTAAACCAAACCATTCACTTGCCCACCTTCTTCCCAAATCCCCAGAACAAAGGAGAAGGACTCCTGCACTCTTTGGACATTCACAGGCAATTACAGTGCTACTTGGATAAAACTAAGGCTTTCAGAAAAACTGACCAGCTTTTTGTAGCCTATGCTACAGGATCACAAGGAAAAGCTATCTCAAAACAGACCATTTCAAAATGGATAGGACATTGCATACATTTCTGCTACACACATCATGGGAAACCAGTACCTGCTAACATTAGGTCCCACTCCACCAGGGCTACAGCTACATCAGCAGCCTTTCTCAGGGGAGTACCAACCAAGGACATTCTGGAAGCTGCTACTTGGAGTTCAGTGCACACCTTCACCAAACACTATCATTTACCTCTATACTCTGACTAGAGCTGGTTTTGCCACTGCAGTTTTGCGGTGCCTACTAGCTTCTTCTAACCCTGTTTGATTCCACCTCCCATCCTTAGCTTTGGGATTCAACCCAAGTGTGATGACTGCAGCAGGGTAACACGATGAACATAGTACAGTTTTGTACCTACCATAAATGTAGATGTTTGAGTGTTCACCCTGCTGCAGTCCAGGTTACCCTCCCTCCATCCCCTCTGAACTAGCTGAACTTATCTCTAACACTTCTTCCTATACTACCTGTGTGGTGTATTTGCTTGTGCCTAAGGGTTTTGTTTGATTTTTATATAACCATATGTATATTTTGCCTACCTATTGGGGGCACCTGACATCTGGGGCAAGAAAAACTGAAGAAAATTGTGTCGGATGCCTCTTAAATACCCCTGCCACACTGACGTCAGGGAAGAAGCGACAGCAACCGACGCCGGACCAAGACTTTGGAATTCGGGCCGACTACAGGACCGCCTGATGGCAGGATAACCCAAGTGTGATGACTGCAGCAGGGTGAACACTCGAACATCTACATTTATGGTAGGTACAAAACTGTACTATATGCAACTGTTCTGCCCTAAAACATATGCCCCTAGATGCCTACTTTAACAATAAATTCCTCACCATCCTCGATTCTCATGCTCCCACTAATTCTACTAGGATAAAAACAAATGCTGCCCCGTGGCTCTCTAAAGAAACCATATCAAAAATCATAGTCAGAAACAAGGCATGGGCAGCATGTAGTGCTACAAAAGACAGTCTAAATGAAACCAAATTTAAACAACTAAGAAATTAGACAAAACGATCCATTCTATTATATTAAAAAAACTACTACTTCCATCTCCAACAAGGAAACCAAAATAACCCCCAAAAATTCTGGGCAGGGATAAGTAAATTACTGCACCCAGGTCAAACCACCACTCCACCTCCCTCAGTCTCTACTGATAAACTAACACCTTTAGTAATTTCTTTACTGAAACTGTTCAAGCCCTCACTAGCCAATTACTACTTAACTCCTCTAATCCACTGGATAACACTTCCAGTACCCAGCCCACCTTTAGCTTCCAACCAGTCTCTACATCTTTCATTCGATCACTACTCAAAATATCAAAACCTACTACCCTAGCTGCTGACCTCCCCACAGAATATTTTCAAAAAGCTGCTGATACCGTAGCGTACCCCATTTCCATTCTAATTAACCGGTCCATATCAGAAGCCTCAGTCCCCACTATCTGGAAAATATCTCGTGTCATACTCCTCCATAAACAACTTCTGTACTTTCTAACCCAAAACAACCTGCTGGCTAGCTCTCAACATGGCTTCAGGCCAAATCCTAGTACTGCCATAGCTCTCCTCACCTTCTCAAATGCAGTAAACTATAACAGGAACAACAACAAGCTATCCTCAGCCCTTTTCTTGGACCTATCCAAGGCTTTTGATATGGTTAACCACCATCTTCTCATCAACACCCTGGCAACAGTGTCTCTAGGCAATTACTCTCTCCAATGGTTCGAATCCTACCTGCACAATAGACAACAGTCCGTCTTATGGCAGAACAACCTCTCAGACTTCCTACCCAACACCCTAGGTGTCCCCCAGGGGTATAATTTGGGACCACTTCTGTTTTCCATTTTTATTAATGACCTCCACTACGCAGATGACTCAACGTTGATCTGCACTGGCACCTCACAAACAGAGCTGCTAACAGTACGTTTAACCTAGCAGAGAATTGGCTTTCCCCTCGCTGTCTTATTCTAATTCCTAACAAAACAAAGCTTCTACTTTTCTTCCCCACCCATAGATTTGTGGCGCTAAGTCTCTCCATTAAGTCTAATAATGGTACAGTACAGTACCAGATGCCCATACAAAACTCCTAGGAGTTATTGTAGAAAACAATCTTAAGGTTGATGTACATGTTAACAAAACTATCAAAGCCATTAATAGAAAGCTGGGCTCACTATATAGGATAAAGCCATTCCTTACCCCACCTGCTAGGACTGCCATTGCCCGCTCCCATTTACTGTCTACCCTCTACTGTGCTTCCCCTTTACTTGCCAGCCTGAATAAAACTGATCTTCATCTCTCAAACTGCTATAATAACATTGCTAGATTTGCCACTGGTCTCCCCTATAGAACACATCATTGTAAAAATCTAAAGTATCTCGGATGGCTAGAGCTACCCTGGCAGATTTAGTATAATCAACTTATTGTGGCTCACAAAGCACTCAACCAACCAGAAAATACACCTGCACTGAAAAGCATCATCTATCCCCACTCCAACAGCAGATCAGATCACTCCGCTTATCTAATAGACTGATAGTGCAAACCATCAAATCCAACAACTCAGCAGGTGACTCCCTGTTCGCCAATTCTGCTGGCAAAATTTGGAACTCACTTCCTGCTAACATTACCCTAGATACCACCCTATTCAAAAAAGCTCTCAAGGAGCATTTCAAGTCTCACTGGATATGTCCCTGCTGCAAGCCTGACTAAATCTTTATTCATGCTAGTGTACTCGTACTGTTTGTAAATGGAACCCAAGTATCTTTTCATTTGTTAAGCCAGATTAGAAGTTTGTTAGACTGTATAAATTTAACTGTGACTGTAAAGTGTGTTTTATTTGTACTATGTTATTATGACTCTTGTTTTATCTGTACATTGTGATGAATGCATATGTTACAACCGTTGGAGCTTTTCTCTCTTGGCCTCCGCTGAAAATGGACATATATCCACTTGGACTATCCCGGTCAACAAATGTAAAATAAAAATAAAATCAGCTCCCTAACTACGTAATAAGAAAGCAAACTGATATTCAAAAGCAGTGACATTTCAGCATGGTACGTAACCTCACACACTTCAACAAAGATTTCTTTATCTCCTATCTAAAATTGTGTAACCGGAATGCTCTAAAATACATTCCACTAGATGATGCAGTAGCTGTCTTTAATTCTACTTTCTTGAGCATCCTAAATGAACTTGCTCCACTCAGAGAAAAGAGAGGGCCATACCTGCTCCCTGGTTGTCTAGAACTATAAAACACCTTGTGAGACTTAGAGCCTGGAATAAGCTTGGAATACATGTCTGTCTCTGTCCAATAAAACACAAACAGATCCCCAGAAGTTCAGAGAACTTAGAAACCATACTAAAACTCTAGTTAGATTAAAAACCATACTACACAGACATGCAACATAAAAACTACAAAATTGCAAAACATTCTGGTCCTTTGTAAATTAATTGCTCAGTCCCAGCCACACCACTCACCATCTTCTACACTTAACACAGTCGGTACAGTTGTTGTTAATGTTGACGCTTTTAACTTTTGTTTCATTCAATCAGTCTCATCACGATTTCAGAAATCCCCCTAATGCCACCAACCAGACAGCAACACCACCAACCATACCTGTTCATAACCTCTACTTCCAACCAGTCCCCCCTACCTAATGTAAAAAAAAAAAAAAAAGATATTACTTAAATTAAACCCCCCTGCCTTAGGCCCTGATAACCTACTTGGCGATTAACTTAAGATGGCTGCAGAAACAATAGACTACCCCATCTCAATTCTAACAAATCGCTTCATCAGGGAAACGCTTGTCCCTACCATCTGGAAAATAAGCCACATTCTTCCCCTCCACAAAGGAGGACATTCAGCTGAACTCCTCTCAAACTACAGGCCCATTTCCATCCTCTCCATTCTATCAAAAATACTCAAACTGCATCCATTCACAACTCTTACTTTACCTCACACAAAATAACCTCTTGTCTTCATTTCAGCATGGCTTCTGTCCCCACCATAGTGCCTCTACTGCATTACTTAGTTTCACCAATGCAGTAAACACACACAGGAATGATGGAAACCTAGTGTTTGCCCTCTTCTCTGATTTATCCAAGGCCTTTGACACAGTCTCTAACTCTGTTCTACACAAACTGCATAACCTAGAACACATCATCACTGCTATGTCATGGTTTACCTACAAAATAGAGCTCAAGCTATCAAGTGGCAAAATACATCTCATCCATCCTCCCCATCTCAGACGGTGTACCACAAGGATTAATCTTGGGACCCATTCTCTTTAACATCTTCATCAGTGACTACATAAAGCCTGTAAAACTGCATCCCTGGTTCAGTATGCAGATGAAGTCACAGTTATTTGCATCACAAAAAACATCAGGAAACTACAAGAACTTAATAAGGAGTCCTCTATAGAAACCTGTCTGACAGCTTCCCCAGGTATCCCTTAACCCAAGTAAATCCAAACTAATCCTATTTAGTCCCAAACAACTTACAGTCAACAAAACCTCCTCCTCCGTTACCTCATCCAAGAAAACCAAAATCAAACTTGTCAAACATACTAAACTGTTAGGCATCTGTGTATATGAGAACCTAAAATATGAAACACACATCCAAAATATAGTGAAAAAATTACTCCAAAAACTACATTCTGTGTATAGAGCCAAACCCTTCCTCTGACACTGTAAGAAAACACATTGCCTCTTCTCTCCTCTTGCCTAGTCTAATGTAGTCAGCTCCCATCCTTAACAGCATCCATATGACCTTGCTAAACAAACTGGAGAAATGTTACCACAAAATAGTAAGATTTGCTGCAACCTTCCAGATAAAACGAACCACTGTGCCACCCTGATGGAACTCCCACATTATCTAACCTACTCGCAACTTCCACAAATCCATTACATTGTGTATAAACCTAACACCTGTTCATTTCCATTCTCATACAAGTGTATAACCCTTCCAGGCCCCCATGCTCATTAGAAAAATACTTATTACATGTATCCAAACCCAACAGTTTTGCCAGCAAATCACTGCTCTCCCACCAACTTGCTAAATCCTGGAAATCTGTCCCACTAGCAGTATGACAAGAACACTCCCTAAAATCTTTCAAAACTCAACTAAAGTCCTACCTACTCAGTGGCCAACTCTGTATATGTGATGTTATGATGCCCACCACTGCTACCAATATGTGATGGCCACCACTGTGGGACGTCCCCACACTGGGCCAGTAATTAAGGAGCCCGAATCCTCGCCACTGACACTGGAGAAGGATGTGAACTTGGAATACAAATGGATGCACTCAGTATTTCCAGATGCAGACTTCCCTGAATCGAGCACATGTTCCCCTAAGAGCATATAGGGAACACACTCTGCTCAGGGTCTGTATTTCTGTACATCTGTCACCCTCCAGGTCCCCAGTAAGACTCTCCACTGGTACAGCTGTAGGATCAGATCCTCAGCCAAGTGTCCAAGCCAAGTCCTCCAGCACCCTCTCTGTGAACCCAGTGCTTCATGTCCCTACTCCAAGTAGCTGACACACACACTTTTAATTTTTACACAGACACACACACACACACACACACACACACACACACACACACACACACACACACACACACACACACACATGGAAAAGGCTGGCACAGATTACCTGCTCTACCACCTTTGCCCAGTCTATAAGGTAGATTCACTGCCACCAGTCAGTTATTATAAGGCTCTTCAAAGGGTATCCATGTATGCTGAATGAAGTTAATACAAGTGATAGTAGTTGACCAAGACAGCTAGACCTTCTAGAGTGGCCCAGAGGTACTCTCAAAGGTTAGAGACTTTCTACAAGGACCGGCCGCAATAACAGTTTTAAATATATGTAATAATAAATAAAAGAACATGAAAATATTGAATATATATTTACTGTAAACCACAGAGTTCAAACACAGAAATATTGAAATTAACATTGATGGACAGTTTCGTACAAATAAAGAAAACTCCTGTTTAACCTAAGCTTCATTATATTCCTGACTGAGTCTAAGAGCATTTACTGTTCCCTAATAACTTAATTGGGCAAGGCAAGATGAAATATGTGAGCAGTCTTTCTAGTCAGACCCCCAAACAGAATGCTCAATACTCTGAGATTTCTCTTTGTAATATCTAAAATGTAATTTCCAAGGGGGCTGGCAGAATGACCTCATCTGGTCACCTGACTCAAGTTCTCGCAGTATTCCCCTTTGAAGCTGAGACAGGAATTTAGCATAGATGGCTACAATACACCTGTAAATGTTTATGGCAGTGCCTGGGGCTTCCCCTCTTTTTACTGAGCTGATGAACAAAGGCTTTTTTTTCCAGACCTAGAGTGTCTGGTCCTATTCAGCACTGTGGGGCACCGTTTTAATGGTTTAACCGCTCATTTACATTTCCCTTATTTTCTTAAAGTAAGCTAGCTGGTACATTTAATTCATTTGCAATAATACATGTACATTTCTTTTCATTCCAACAAGGTGCACTGTTGGTGCATTTTAACACAGTTAACACAAGCAAAACTCATAAATATATTTTCAGCACAAGCATCTGTACAAATCAGTTTGATATATAAATGACATACAATTCTAATACATTTGTAACACAAGCATCTTGTGTAAATCAGCTTGATATTCAAAAGACATATCTGTGTTTACAAACCTCCAGCTGGTTATGCCGACACTTGCCCATGTCATCACAGATGTTCTGGATAATCTTCAGATCCTTACTGTCATCATTCTGTTATGTAACTAGCCATAAGACAGCTGCTACTTCACAATCTCTGTCTGACTATCCTCTACCTATTTCCACTACTGTCTCTGTACGCCTTCATAATTTGTAACCATCTTCGTTCTGTAATTACTTCACTGTTCCCGGCTAGGTATCTGTTTTCAGCTGATTTCCATTGGATAACTAGACTTTTATAAGCTTGATATTAGCTAATATTTTTCTGCATTCATCATTTAACTGTCATGTTTTCATTAACGGTCATAACTGTCGTATCATTTTGTGTATGTACATTTACTATTCTGTGTATGTATACTTTACTATGTATGTATATACATTTGCTATTCTTTTACTGTCATATTACTTGTGTGTGTGTGTGTGTGTGTGTGTGTATATATATATATATATATATATATATATATATATATATATATATATATATATATATATACACGGGTAGAGAAATCCAACAAAACACAGCAGCTACACTTCTGTCGGTAAATACTGCGCTGAGTAAAACAATAAAAATGAACACTTCAGCGTCAGTAACCATGCAGGTTAACAAAGTCACTCAAAAAGAATATTCCAAGATAAACGTGGTTAACAAACAAAACATAGAACGTTTATTGTGCACTCAGACGGTAAGCGCTTTCACATTTGCTTCTTCAGATCATAACATCCTGAGTACCTAAACAGTTACATTTAAAAACATTGTTGCCAATCAGAGCAACGCGCCCTAAAGCGTCATTTCCTTCATTGATTTTGGTATCATTAAGAAAAATAAATCTGTAATATCAAAACCAAAACACATGAATACGTAAACAATGCTTCCAAACATCTTAGGAAGCAAACTGTCACTGACAAAAGTTTAAAAATATATTCGATTGACAAAATCAAAATATACAAACTAATAAACACTCAAACTCTGGAATGTAATAAGCAATAAATATGTTCCGCTTGGTACGAAAGTACTTTCAATGCATGTTCTCGAGTGATGACTGGGAATGAGTGATTTAGGGATATGTGGACTTTGGCTGTTTGGGGTAAAATTTGCACTGACTTTGTTTGCCAGTATGTTAGCAATGTCTGTTAGATCAGAACAGATAATGCCATTTTGAATAAGGTCAGATCAGTGTTTTTTGGTGTTTCCTTGCTTCCTAACATGGCTAAAGGATTTATACTTATACGCTACTCTTAAGTTCATGGGTTGCTTTAGTAGACTAGTACTTTTCTGCTATTTCTGATGCCACTGATATGATTTTTTTTCTCTCCCGTATCCTTTAAGGATTTTTCATTTATTTTAGAGTTTATTTATGATGGTGGACAAACTGGGTGTTTTTTTTTTGAATTTCCCATTATATTTAGAGCTGTTTGGGACTTCTACTTTGATTTTCTAAGTGGGCATATAACTTATTTGTGAAGCTACCTTTTGTGGTGTATTCGGGCTGATGCTGTTATAAATAAACTGTGAAACTTTCCTTGTAGAATTTGATGAGGTTAAAACATTTGAAATCATTGAATTACGAGATATTGGCTTCATGGAGTTTAGAGATTTTGAAGATGAAAGTCACTACTTTTTGATTTGATTTGATTTAACTTGAAAAAGATAACTAGGGCAGTAGTGCATGTTGAAGGTATATTCATAAGGACCAGATGTAGAATATTATGTCTGCTAGTGGATCCAAGGAGGGTTTATTTATGAAATCAAAAGAACTTTTGAGCATGTCCTACATTAGTGTTCCGGTTTACTGAGAGAGTTCTTGTTTATAGGGAGTTCATTTAGGAACAGTGCCTGTTTTTGGGGACATAGGGTGCTCTGTAACAGGCTATGTGCTGATAGTAGGTCCTGTGAAGTGTGATTTGGAGCTCACTGAGTTCAGTTTGCAGGTCTCTGGAAATATGTCTGGATATGATACTTTCCATATTTGTTGTAAGTGCAAAACGTTAAGTATGGCGGTACTACTACCCTAAATTATTCTTTTGCAAGTCCCCCACAGTTTTGAGTTGGGTGTTATTTGAGTGTCCTAATATCAACCTTTGCACTGTCCCTGCAGTTTAGAACAGATCTGGGATCACAGCATCTTTCTCCCTTACTGCATGATAAGTAGTCTAAAGTACTGGCCAGGCTGGCTAAGTATAAGTGTTTTCTGACAGTAAAGCTCTGATCCCTCTACCTTGTTTTACCTGTTCAGGTTCCAGTCCTTCTTAGTGATTCAAGCACTAGCAGAACTTTTAGCTCTTACTGATTACTGATTGCAGAGTCTTTGGAGAGCTGATCAAGACTTTTACTATAGGTTCATAGGTGTGTACTAGGCTAACGGCCCTGAAGCCTATATAAGCCTAGCCCAAGAAGATTCCCTGGCATCATGCCGCTCAAAGTTAGTTTCCAGTGCCCCTGTCAAGCAAGGCCACTGAAGTGATCCCAGGGATGAACTTCCTATCGCCCATCCAGTCGTCAATATTTCTCTTAAAGAGGGCCAGTGAAGTGCTCTGCTTGACGTGAATGGGAAGTTTGTTCCAGAGTATGGGAAGTCTCTGGGTTAGGAATCTGTCTCTCCAGCATGTTCTGTTTATTGTGGTAATGAGGTTCAGGTCCCTAGAGCTTGGGGCACGGAGGGGTTGGGATTTCGTTAGGTGTAGCATGTCTAGCAGCTCTGGGTCAGACATGGCTTTGTAAGCCAAGCAGAGATCGCCTCAAAGTAGGCAATGAGACAGAGTATAGCTGGAGTTTTTTTGAGTCTGTCCATAAAGCTAAGATCCTCTTAGTGAGGTATTTTTGTGGCTTTCCATGATTTCTTCAGTGGCCTTCCTTGCACCCAGTCTAACTTTTGACTATCTTGCTGCTGTGGCGAAGAAAACAACGGGCTGCTGTATGTACTTATTGATAACACCAAGGTCAGTGCTTTTTATTTTTAATTGTAGGCTGTGGCAGGCTATCACAGATTCATAGGTTCCTAGGATGATACTAGGCTATTGGCCTAGAGGCCATTATAAGCCTAGCCAAGAATTTCACTCATGTTCTTTTCCTGAGGGGTATAACACTGATGAAATCTGACCAATTTCATGATTAATCCGAGTTCAAAATCTGACTAGACATACAAAATAGCAGTACAATGCTACGAAAGCAGCAAAAAAACAGTACAATGACAGAGTAATGGATACATAGTAAATCCAGTTCATTAATTTATAGTATGTATAAAAGTATGTATAAAAGTAACATTGTCTGAGTAATTAGAGTAAGCCTGATGTGCTTGGTCTGCAAGACCATGGAACATATCATCATGGAACTTATAAACAAAGACATTGGTAATCTCCAAACTCTGGACCCCACCCAGTTCGGGTTTGTAAAAGGCAGATCATATCTCCTAAACCTGATAGACTTCTTTGAAGTAGTCACCAAAGCTGTAGACGAGGGTAAGGTGGTTCACACAGCCTAACTAGATCTCGCCAAGGCTTTCAACACCATCCCCCACTCTAGAATTATAGATAAACTCACTAAACTAGGTATAAATCCCTATGTCACAAGATGGGTTGCCAACTGGCTCACTGACAGAACCCACACTGTGAAAGTAGCAGACTCCAAATCTGACTTCAGACCAGTGACAAGTGGAGTACCACAGGGTTCAGTCCTGGGTCCTCTCCTGTTTGGTATCTACTTCTCAGAAGTACAGGCCAACGCAGAAGGTCTTTGGCTAACGAGGTTCGCAGATGACTGTAAACTAGGAGCCATACTCCACTCCTAACGATGTGGACATCCTATAACAAGGCCTCACTGAGACAGATGCCTGGTGTCAAAGCCATGGCCTCAAGCTCAATGCCAAAAAGTGCATTGTCATCCCCTTTTGTAAAAACTCTGTACCCATGAACTACCACATAGGCAGTAGTCTACTTAACACCGAAAGCATGATAAGAGACCTTGGGACACAGGTGGACAGCAGTCTCTCCTTTGATCACATCGCCACAGTAAGGAAATCCTTCTACGTGGCACACCTCTTCACAAAAGGTTTCTCATCCAGGAAAAAGTGGTCATTGTTCCCCTCTACTCGTCACTCATTAGACCCATTATAGAGTACAAAGCCCCTTTTGGTATGTACCTCACAAGACATTAACAACTGGAAAGACTGTAGAAATACCTCATAAAGAGGATTACTGGCCTCAAACAGATGCCCTACACAGACCGTCTCAAAAAACTCCAGCTTTACTCCAATGTTCTTCATGTTTTACTGTTGCAGTCATCACATTTGGGTTATCTGCTTGCAGTAGCCCTCACTCTGCCTTATAATCAAAGTCTTGGATCCTGCGTCGGTTGCTGTATCATCTTCCATGACGTCAGGTAGTCAGGGGTATAAAGCATGCAGCCGACACCATTACATCATTCTTTCTTGCCATGCAGTGCCCGAAGCAGAAGCAGTTCGCAAGTGCCTGTCGGCAGACTCCTATAATTTTCGTTTTCGAGTTTTAGAACCGAAGTCTTCAACTAAAGCTAAGTACCCCATTGGGGAAACTTTTTCTTGCTCTGAACCGATGTCAGTAAAAGTCAATAATTGTATTTCTTGTGGAAAGCAAATACCTCCTAAAGATTTTCATTCGTACTGTATTCCTTGCCTAGACCCTGACCACGACGTACCTCGCTGTCGGTTTTGTGCCTTATTTAAACAACAAACTGTTCGTCGTCTGTATATTTACGCTTCTAAATATTTTGGTACTCTGTTCAGTTATCCAGATATGGCTTCAGTAAGCCACCCGACTACCAACATTCCGAAAAAAACGCAAAGATAAAGACAGAGACAGGCCGCCTAGGTCTAAAGCTGCCGACAACACTTCTCCTAAGCTAGTCGCCAATTCGCCGGTACTGAGTGAGGTGCTTTCGCAGCCCCTGATACCCGCTACTTTAGGTTCGCAGGCCTCTACTGAGACCCATTCGGAGTCTGGTATGCCGCGAGATGTTTCAACTGTGGAACCTGCGGATGTCTCTACCTTGGATGGGTCCGGAGCCGCTGTGCAGGCACTGGCTTCTGTGGGTGTATTCAGGCCTACTGACTTGCATATTAAACAGACGCCATCTTTTTCTTCAAGGCCCAAAACTCGATCCATGCCTAGAAAACCGATGCCAAGACTGCATGGTCAGGCCTCTATGCCTAATAAAATGATAAGAATGGCTGAAGACCTTTATTACTTTAATCAAGGGAAGCCAACCTTCCCCATCTAAGAGACCCAGGACTGAATTTGGTTATGATTCTTCTGATCAGGATTCTGAAGTTTTGGTTTCTTCTGATGACCAGGATTTACCCTTCTCTACCTATGAGGATTCTGATGCAGAGGACTCTATTCCCTCTGTTTCCTCTCCAGAGGATTTCTCTTTTGGTGAAACCTTGCTTACTCTTAGGGAGCATTTTCACTGGGAAAGCCAGGATTACTCTGATTCTAAATAGAGGCTTAGGGATTTCTTACTCCTGCCCCAACACAGGCCTTTAGCTATCCCCCCTGTACTGGACATTGTTGATGATGCCTATACGGAGTCTAGCTTGGCCCCTGACTCTCTACCTCCTGCCCCCAGAAAACCAGATAGATATTACAGGGTTCCTGACTCTCAAGTTACTTTTTAAAAATCCTACTGTGGATCCTGAGACCATTTCACAGGGACCCAAGAGCATAAGGGCTACTACTGCCAAAAATCCTACCCCCTCTGATAGAGATTCCAGGGCGCTGGATAGGTGGGGTAAGAAGGTATACACTTCTGCAACCTTGGCCATTAGGGCTTTAAATTGCCAGTTTCATATGTTAAAAGTATCAGCAGCATATTATTGGATTGCTTAAACAGAAAAAGATGTTGATTCCTGACTGTGCTGAAAGTAAGGATTTACAGGATTTAATGCATTCTTCCGAACAAGTTGGAAAACATACTTTGGTTTTGATTCACTAGAGGCATCTTGCAGGGCTGATGTTACTGGGTCTGTACTTAGAAGGCATGCTTGGCTTAAGGAGCAGTCTTTGCCAGATCATGTTAAAGCTAAATTGTTGGATGCTCCATTAAACCAGGACCACCTGTTTGGCAACATAGCAGAAGAATTACTTTAAAAAGCTAAATCTATGCAAGCTGTTAAAGATTTCCTGCAAGTGCAGCCTCCAAGATTTAGTAGGCATTGGCCCTCTAAGAATTGGTCCTTTCCTGCCTCTTCCAGGCCTTCAGTCCAAACCCAGAACCAGCAGAACACTCAGGCTTCAGTCCCAAGGTAGGCACAGGACTAAGCAGTGGGGGGCTCCCACTTCCAAAGCAGGGAGTAGTAAGACCCCCCCTTATGGTAAACTGTCTCAATGACTTAACATTAAAACTTCCAAGCCCTTCTCAACTGAGTGCTCCTTTAGGGGGAAGGAGTGCTCTGCAGGCAAAAGACTGGGAACTCATTACCCAGGACAAATGGGTTTTAAATATAGTTTCCCACAGATAGAGATTTCACTTCCACACTTTACCAACCCCAAACGGTTGGCCAGATATATCCCTAAATCAGTGGGCAGAGGCTCAAAATCAAGTTCTTTCTGTCTCTTAAGTATAAGGGCTATTCACATTGTCCCAAAAGAGGAAAAGGGACAAGGTTTCTACTCGAGGCTTTTTCGGGTGCCCAGAAAAGACAACTCCTGGCGTCCTATCCTGGATCTCTCTATCCTAAACTCTTTTTTGGTGATCCCAAAATTCAAGGTGCTAACTCTTCACCAGTTGCTTCCTATGCTAGGCAAGGATGCCTGGTTGGCAACACTGGATTTAAAGGAAGTTTACCTGCACATCCCAATCAGGGAATCTTGCAGAAGATACCTATGCTTCAAAGCAGGCTTCATGCACCGTCAGTTCTCTGCAGTGCCCTTTGGCTTATCTACTGATCCCAGGGTATTCACAAAGTGCCTAGCTCCAGTCATTGTATTTTGCAGGCAAAGAAATATCCAAATATACCCATACCTGGACGATTGTTTAATTCAAGCAGAAAGCCTGGACATACTATTGAATCATCTGGCATTTGTACAAAGAGTGCTAACTTCTCTGGGGTACACCATAAATGAAAAGAAATCGCATTTGGTACCCTGCCCACAAATTGTATTCCTGGGAGCAAGGTTGAACACAACTTCCCAGATGGCTTTCCTCACGCCAGAGAAACAAGTTCATTTGACAGCTTACTTCAAACTAATGGCCACAAAGACCCTGCTATCTGCAAGACAAATACTGCAAGCCTTGGGGTTCATGGCCTCTTGCATTCTCCTAATTCCATATGCAAGACTGCATATGAGGAAACTACAATGGTATCTAAAAAGCCTATGGTGTCAACATTCTCAGGATCTAGAAGCAATGATTCCTGTCATACCTTGCATACAGTTAGAGTTCCTTTGGTGGGCAGAAGCCTGCCACCAAAACAAGGGACTGCCATTCAGTCTACCCCCTGCCGCCCAAACCCTAGCAGATGCATCAGACTATGCATGGGGGGGGCTCACCTGGCAGGGAGGTGCATTCAGGGCAAATGGAACCCAAATCAAATGCATCTGCATATCAATCAAAAAGAAATGTTAATTGTACAGAATGCTCTGACAGCCTTCAAGGACCACATTCTTCCAGGACAGTCAATGGTAAAGACGGACAACGCCACTGTTATGTAGTACAGAAACAAGCAGGGGGGAACCCACTCATACCCTCTCTGCAGACTAGCCATGGCTCTGTGGAACACAGCCTTGAGCTACCCAAGTGCACCTACAGGCTGTATTCCTGCCAGGAAAGCTAAATACACTGGCAGACGATCTAAGCAAAAATCTCATGGACCCACATGAGTGGAAACTGGAACCAAAGACATTCAACATGTTGATAAACAAATGGGGGAGCTCAGAGATAGACCTGTTTGCCTTCCCCCAGAAATATGAATTGGACAAATTTTGCACAAGGACTTCCCATAAACGAGCTTGGAAAGTGGATGCCCTGTCCTTCACCAGGAAACATCTGGCAGTTTATGCCTTTCCTCCTCTGCCTCTCCTCTCCAAGGTACTACTAAAGATCAAACAGGACAAACCAAGGATGATACAGATTGCACCAGACTGGCCACACCAACACTGGTACCCCCTCTTGCGCAGTGTGTCACTGTTGGCACCATGGCAACTGCCTCTGACCCCTACCCTGCTGTCCCAGCAGAAGGGCCAGATTCTGCACCCTCAGTTTCAAACCCTGAACCTGGCAGCCTGGCTAATTACCTGATCTCTCCATTACCATCCCTCAGTAAACAAGTGTTGGATGTTATTCTGGAGGCAAGGAGGCCTAGTACTAGAAAATCTTATGTTGAAAAATGGAAAAGATTCTGTGCCTGGAACCAAACTCAAGGGAAGGCCACAGCAGTGCCCAGTTTACCTCAAATTCTTTAATACCTGACTGAGATGCTTCACAAGGCCATTTCCTTTTCCTCCATCAAAATTCACGCCACAGCCATTTCAGCTCATTACAGCACAGAACCACTCCTCTTTTCTCACCCACTGCTCAAGCACTCAGGAGAGCCCAAACTTCAACCTGGGATCTTAACTTTGTATTGGAAAAACTCGCTTTTCCTTTTTTTGAGCCAGCTGCAAGTGCAGAGTTAAAATTCCTTTTTTGGAAGACGGCCTTCCTTTTAGCCATCACTTCAGCAAGAAGGGTTTCTGAATTACAGGCCCTTATGGCAGTGGAGCCTTTCATCATCTTTCATGCGGACAAGGTGTCCCTCAGGACCAGTTTCTCCTTCCTGCCCAAGGTGGTATCCAGTGTGGCTCTTAATCAATCCGTTCATTTACCAACTTTCTTTTCTAATCCACAGAACAAAGGGGAACGGATAGTGCACTCCTTAGATGTGCACAGGCAACTTAGATTTTACTTGAACAGGACTAAACCTCTCGAAATCTGAACAACTGATGGTGGCATTTGCTGCACGGGCAGAGGGTAAGGCTATTTCAAAGCAAACCATTTCTAAATGGATAGGCCATTGCATACATTTCTGCTATAAGCACCATGGAAGACCTATTCCACAGGGGATTAGACCCCATTCAACCAGGACTGCATCTACCTCTACAGCCTTTCTCAGAGGTGTCCCTTCCAGAGACATCCTAGAAGCTGCTACCTGGAGTTCTGAACATACATACTTTCACCAAGCATTACCATTTATTTTCTTTAAATCCAGAGCTGGCTTTGTCACTGCAGTCTTGCAAGACCTTATAGCTGGTCCTAATGCTATCTAAATTCCTCCTCCCATCCTTAGCTTTGGGAATCTACCCAAATGTGATGACTGCAACAGTGAAACACGAAGAACATAGTACAGTTGTGTACACTTGCCATAAATGTAGATGTTCGCGTGTATTCACTGTTGCAGTCCTGGTTACCCTCCCTCCAGCCCCCTGACTTCTTTTGGCTATACCTCTATTCTCCTTTACTATGCTTTAAAAGATTTTTGGTGTATTTGCTTTTTTGTTGGAGGTATAACCTTGTGTATATATGTATATGCGTATATATATATATATATATTTATATATATATATATATATATATATATATATATATATATATATATATATAATATTTAATTTCTTCCCATTGGGGGGGCACCTGACATCTGGGGCAAGAAAAACTGATGTAATTGCATCGGCTGCATGATTTATATCCCTGACTACCTGACATCATAGAAGATGAGACAGTAACTGATGCAGGACCCAAGATGATAATCAGGCCGACTGAGGGCTACTGCAAGCAGATAACCCAAATGTGATGACTGCAACAGTGAATATACTCCAACATCTACATGTATGGTAAGTGTACACAACTGTACTTTATACCACCAACTGTTCAAGGCTCCACTGCCCTGTTTGTCAGACACTTTTTCTATAGGGGCGTTGACCAGGATTCAGGCTTTTTGATTTGTCCTTCTCCAGTCCGCAAAATGACATAGTTGTATGGGATTATTTGGTTTTGAAAATGGCTTCCTCTTTGCCTCAAATGACATTCATTGACTGCTGTGGCTAATTTTGGTACACTGTGCTGCTTATTTTGTCTCTGTCCCTTTTTTTGTTGCTTTTCAAGAAGCCACCAAGGACTGAGAGAAAGGCATATCCTCAGTAGCTCAGCTGACCTCTTCTGGCAAGGAAAACCCTTTTTGTCTGAGTCAGAGGTGAGAGTGGGCGATGTTCTGCCATAAAGCTGCTGTGAGTAGTTTGACCAGTCTTCAGGTCAGTCTTAGTCTTGGTTTCCAGGAATAGAAGACATGCAGATATGCATTTTTATTCTCTTGTATCATGTAGAATAGACAGAGAAAACGGTGTGGGTTTGGCTAGTAGTCTGTTTCAAACCTTTAGATCTGTGTATTCTGAGTCTTCCCTGATTTTTAAAGAGAAAACGATTTTCTTCTCTTTTAGATTCTGATCCTCCGTATGAGGAACATGAATTAGATTGTTTTTCAAGTTTTACACTCTCCTGAAGAGTTACCCTTTTCTGATATTGTTGCAGGAACAAAGGGATTATTTCATTGGAAGTAAAAGGAAATACCAAAATCCCTGCAAAAATATGACTTATTACAGGCACATTTTCCTTAAACCTCTTGTATTTTGACAGTATTACAGGCAGATTTCTTTGCAGCTGGTAGTTTGCCTAGCAGTCAGTTACCTGCACCCCCCCCCCCAAGAAGTGTTTTAACTTTTATGTGATATTACTCATATCCAGAAGTTTCTTTTTTCACACCTTAGATCAAGACCTTACAGTGATTTCTGTCAGAATCACCTTCTACCAGACCTCATTTTGCAGCTTAACTGTATTCTTTCTGACAGATATGGGGAAAGCCTTTGATAAGTTGGGGAAGAAAGTTTATATTACTACTATACTAGCTTTCAGAACAGTGAATCTCCTCGCTGACATGTCTGCTGGCTTTCTTCGATAATACAAGAAAGTTAATTGCTGTCCTCCCTTCTTCAGAGACTGTCAGCCCTGAATTATTTATTGTCTTCTGTTCCTCAGGTAATCAAATGCTCTGTGAAATATTCATGTGACACCGCTGATGCTGTTTCTAGAGGAGCTGCCACTGGGTCATTGAGATTTGCCTGGCTACATTCACAGCGTTAACCAGAGGGTGTCAAAGCTTAGACTTTTTTTCTAAACCTTTGCATCAAAATCCCAAAATACAAAATGCTTTTTCTACAGTCTGTTACTTCTCATACCACCTCTGTTTTCTAGTGTCTTTTGAATTAAATGATGGTTATCACATTCCAGTACTTGCCATTTGTAGATGCTTTTTGTGTTTTTTTTTTTTTTTCACAGTATTCATTCCCTTTATTTCTGGACAGGATGTGAGGCATTTTATTTTCATGTTCCTATCTCACAGGTCTCTAACCTCCCTTTCTTTTGATTTCTTCTGATGCAAGAAAACTTTGAGGTATTTGGAAACCTACCATGAATACCAGAGGCTAGGGTGTGTTGATTGAGCCTTAAAGCTTTGGAAAGCTTGCCTCCTGGTTCCTGTCCTTGGCAGGATGTTCCCATGATGTTCTTCGTGTTTCACTGTTGCAGTCATTACATTTGGGGGTGGGTAATCTGCTGGCTGGTTGCCCTCAGTCGGCCTGAATTCCAAAGTCTTGGGTCCTGCGTCGGTTGCTGTCGCCTCTTCCATGACATCAGGTCATCAGTGGTATAAAACATGCAGCTGACACCATTTTCTTCAGTCTTTCTTGCCGTGCGGTGCCCGAAGCAGAAGCATTTCGCAAGTGCCGGTCGGCCGACTGCTGAAATATTCGAGTTTGAGTTTGAGCCCAAGTCTTCACTAAAGCCAAGTAACCCGTTGGGGAAACATTTTTCTTGCTTTTTACTGATGTCAGAAAAAGTTAATAATTGTATTACTTGTGGGAAGCAAATACTTCATAAGGATTTCCATTTATACTGTATTCCTTGCCTAGGCCCTGATCACAACGTGCCTCGCTGTTGGTTTTGTGCTAGATTTAACCAACGCACTATTAAGCGTCAGTAAAGCTTCTCCTAAGCCAGCCGCTGGTTCGCCGGTACTCAGTGAGGCGCTTTCGCAGCCCCTGATACCTGCTACCTTCATGTCGCAGGCCTCTACTGACACCCATGTGGAGTCCGGCATGCCGCAAGATACTCAAGGTATTGGACCGATGGATGTATCTCCCTCGGATGGGTCCAGAGCCGCTGAGCAGGCACTGGCTTCTGAGGGTATATTCAGACCTCAAAATTTGTATATCAAACTGACAGCTGCAAGACAAAAGCAACTTCTAAAACTAAACAAACGACGCATGAGCCACGTGCACAGGCCTCTATGCCTAAAAAACAGATTATCAAAATGGCTGAAGACCTTATTACCTTGATCAGGGGTACCCATCCCCCTCCTGATAAGAGGCCTAGGCAAGACATTGATTATGAATCTTCAGATCAGGTTTCTATTTCTTCTTATTAGGAATTATCTATACCTCCCTATGAGGATTCTGATGCTGAAGAGTCTATTCCATCTGCAACTCCTCCTGAGGATTATTCATTTGGAGAAACCTTGCATACTTTGAGGGAGCATTTTCACTGGGAGAGTCAAGACTTCTCAGAATCAAAAAAGAGGCTCCGAGATTCCATTCTCCATCAGCACAGGCCTTTAGCCATTCCCCCTGTTTTAGACATTGTGGATGATGTATTTTCGGAGTCAAGCTTGTCCCCTGACTCCTTACCTCCAGCTCCCAGTAAGCCTGACCGATATTACAGGGTTCCTGACTCGCATCAGTTTTTATTTAGAAACCCTGCTGCTGATCCTGAAACTATTTCACAGGGTCCAAAGGGAGTTAAGGCCTCAACAGCAAAAAATCCTACCCCCTCTGACAGAGATTCAAGGGCACTGGACAGATGGGGAAAAAAGGTTTATACATCTGCAACCTTGGCAATCAGGGCCTTAAACTGTCAATTTCATATGCTTAAGTACCAACAACATGTTATGGGATTGCTGAAACAGAAAATGTTGATTTCAGAATGTGCAGAAAATAAAGAATTACAGGAATTATTGCATGCAGCTGAACAAGTTGGAAAGCATACTTTGCAATGAGGTTTTGATTCCTTAGAGGCCTCCTGCAGGGCCGCAGTTACTGGATCTGTGATTAGGAGGCATGCCTGGTTAAAGGAACAAAATTTACCTGATCATATTAAAGCTAAATTGCTAGATGCACATTTACAGCATGATTCTCTGTTTGGTATTAAGGCAGAAGAGGTTTTAAAGAAAATGGAAGACAAAGCTAAGTCAATGCAAACTGTTAAAGACTTCTTACAAGTGCAGCCAGGAAGATTCAGTAGATACTGGCCTACCAAAAATTGGTCCTTTCCTGTGTGTCAGACAGAGCTCAAAGGGGCAAATCCAGACACCCTAAGGGTTCCAGATACCAGGCGCAGGATTCATACAGGTCAAAGCAATGAGGCACTTCCACCTCCAAATCTGAAGGAGATAAAGCGCAAACCTACAGAAAGCAATCCCAATGACTTCCCTCTGCCTTCACCAAGCAATTACCTTTTGGCAGCACCCATAGGGGGAAAATTAGCACTTTTTGCTCAAAATTGGCAGTTAATAACCCAGGACAAGTGGGTACTAAACATCATATCACAGGGATACATATTCCATTTCCACACTCTGCCAATGGCAAAGGTTGGCCAGATCTGCCAAAAAATCAATGGGCAGAGGCACAGAAACAGGTTATGTCCCTCATGGATATGGGGGCCATTCAGGCAGTACCAGAACAGGAAAAAGGACAAGGTTTTTACTTGAGACTGTTTTTGGTACCCAGAAAGGATGAGGCCTGATGGCCAATACTGGATTTATCGATTTTGAACACATACCTGGACATTCCAAAATACAAAATGCTGACTTTGCAGCAACTTCTGCCCATGCTGGGCAAGAATGCTTGGCTGGTGACTTTAGACCTAAAAGAGGCATACTTGCATGTCCCAATAAGACAATCGTGCAGAAGATACTTCAGATTCAAGGCTGGCTTAACGCATTACCAATTCTCTGCACTGCCCTTTGGCTTATCTACTGCGCCCATGGTCTTTACAAAGTGCCTGGCACCCGTAATTGCATTTTGCTGACAAAGAAGTACACAAATATATCCTTACTTGGACAACTGCCTCATTCAAGCAGAGAACAAGGATATTCTTCTTCGACACCTGGCGTTTGTGAAAAGGCTTCTAACATGCCTAGGGTACACAATAAACGAAAATAAATCACAACTGGTACCCTCTCAAAAGCTAACACTCTTGGGTACAAGCTTGAATACAACTGCCCAGATGGCTTACCTCACGCCAGACAAGCAAAGGCAACTGACTACTTACTTCAAACTGATAGCAACAAAAACCCAGTCTTCTGCAAGTCAAATTCTGCAGGCTCTGGGCTTCATGGCATCCTGCATACTACTGATTCCATATGCAAGACTGCATATGAGGAAACTTCAATGGTACCTAAAAAGTTTATGGAGTCAACATTCTCACGTTCTGGAAACAATGATTCCTCTCATTCCCTGCCTGCAACAGGAGTTTCTATGGTGGACAAAGGCATGTCACCAAAACATGGGACGGCCATTCACTCTACCCCCTGCCAGCCAAACCATGACAACAGACGCATCAGATTATGCCTGGGGGGAACACATGGCAGGAAGATGCATTCAGGGCATATGGTCACCAAAACAAATGCATCTGCATATCAACCAGAAAGAGATGCTAGCTGTTCAAAATGTCCTAACAGCCTTCAAGGGCTTACTTCATCCAGGACAACTACTGATAAAGACGGACAACACCACAGTCATGTGGTATATAAACAAGCATGGGGGCACACACACTTACCCCCTCTGCAGATTAGCCATGGCACTGTGGAGCACAGCTTTGACCTACCAAATACATCTTCAAACTCAATCCCTGCCAGGAAAACAAAACACTTTGGCAGACGATATAAGCAGAAACCTTATGGACCCTCATTTGTGGAAACTAAATCCACAAGTCTTCAGCAGGATAACAGAGAAATGGGGGAGCCTGGACATAGCTCTATTTACCTCTCCTCAAAATTATGAATTGAAAAGATTTTGCACAAGGACTTATCACAGACAAGCATGGAAAGTGGACGCCCTATCCTTCAGTTGGAAAAACCTATCAGTTTACGCTTTTCCTCCTCTGCCTCTTCTCCCCAAGGTCCTCCTAAAAGTCAGACAAGAGAAGCCAAAGATGATACTAATTGCCCTGGGCTGGCCCTGCCAATACTGGTACCCAGTCCTAAAGAACTTGTCTCAATACCCAGCTTGGACCTTGCCTCAAAGACCACAACTACTGTCCCAGCAAAACAATCAGATCCTGCACAATCCACTACAAACTCTGAACCTGGCAGCATGGCTGATCATGTAGTCATACAAACAAAACCTCTCAGTAAAGCTGTGATGGATGTCATTTTGGAAGCCAGAAGGCCTAGTACTAGAAAATCTTATGCTGACAAATGGAAGAGATTCTGTGCTTGGAATCCAGCACAAGTAACTGATACAGCTGAGCCAAATATTCCTTGGACATTGCAGTACTTAACCGAGATGCTTGACAAAGACCTATCTTTCTCATCAATTAAAATCCATGCCTCTGCCATTTCGGCTCATTACAATACAGAGCCACCAATCTTTTCTCATCCTTTACTAAAGCAATATCTTAGAGGAGCCAAAAATGTAAGGCCTCCTAGAAGATCAACATTGCCTGCATGGGACCTCAATTATGTGTTGGAAAAGCTCACCCTGCCTCCATTTGAACCAGCTGCTACCGCTGATATAAAGTTCTTATCATGGAAAACAGCTCTGCTTCTAGCAATTACTTCAGCAAGAAGAGTTTCAGAGCTACAGGCCCTCATGGCTATAGAGCCTTTTATCATATTTTACCCAGACAGGGTATCTCTGAGGACAAATCCTACTTTTATGCCTAAGGTGGTTTCCAGTGTGGCTCAACCAAACAATTCATCTGCCAACCTTTTATCCAAATCCGCAGAACAAGGGGGAGAGAATTCTGCATTCCTTGGACGTACACAGACAACTAATATTCTACTTAAGCAGGACTAAAACTCTAAGAAAAACTGAGCAATTACTAGTGACATGTGCTGCAGGATCAGAGGGCAAGGCTATTTCAAAGCAGACAATTTCAAAGTGGATAAGCCACTGCATCCATTTCTGCTACTTGTGCCCAAGGGCATTAGGTCTCATTCCACCAGAGCTGCAGCTACTTCAGCGACCTTTCTGAGGGGAGTACCAACCAAAGACATTCTAGAGGCTGCTACTTGGAGTTCTGTTCACACCTTTACAAAGCTTTATCATTTGCCTCTTTACTCTAAATCCAGAACAGGCTTTGCCACTGCAGTTCTACAGGGTCTTATAGGCGCTCCTACTGCTGTTTAGTTCCAGTGCCCCAACCATAGCTTTGGGATTCTACCCAAATGTAATGACTGCAGCAGTGAAACACGAAGAACATAGTACAGTTGTGTACACTTACCATAAATGTAGATGTTCGAGTGTATTCACTGTTGCAGTCCAGGTTGTGTATTTGCTTGTAGATGAAGGTAAAGTTTATATTGATGCATGTGTGTGTGTGTGTGTGTGTGTGTGTGTGTGTGTGTGTGTGTGTGTGTGTGTGTGTGTGTGTGTGTGTGTGTATATATATATATATATATATATATATATATATATATATATATATATATATATATATATATATATATATATATATATATATATATATATATATATATATATATATATATATGTGTGTATTTTTTTTGCTACCCTTTTGGGGGCACCTGACATCAGGGGCAAGAAAAACTAAAGGCAATGGCATCGGCTGCATGTTTTATACCCCTGACGACCTGACGTCATGGAAGAGGAGACCGCAATCGACGCAGGACCCAAGACTTTGGAATTCAGGCTGACTGAGGGCAACCTGCCAGCAGACTACCCCCAAATGTAATGACTGCAATGGTGAATACACTCGAATATCAACATTTATGGTAAGTGTACACAACTGTACTTTGCTTAAGGCTACTGCAGCAGTGATCTGTTTGAACATCTACCGTTTGTTATCCAACTGTACTTTCCATGTTAGACTATCTACTTGGGTAGTTAGTTCCTTGTCAGTAGCTCCTGTTGTGAGTATGGATCTGCCCTAGTTTGCACAGGAAAGAACCAAAAATGGTGTGTGAATGCCATCATTACAATGTGATGTCAACTTGGCTGTAAGGGGAAAAGATGTTACACTTTGAATGTCAGGATGTACATCGGGCTCTGACAGTGGCAAAGTTCCTGTAGTATTGATTAGTCTTCCTACAGAGGTGGCAGAGAAATAAGCCACATGTGTCTTGCTGTTTAATGAGCTTCTTTATCTGAAAGGGAGAGAAGTCAGGAAAGTACTGTTCTTTGTCTGCACTTAAATTGTCAATCTATTGTAGCAGTTTTGAGCTGTTTGTGCATTGTCCATTATTATTTTATAGTATTTTAAGCGTTTTGAACAGTTTTTGTATTCTTTTATTTGTTATATCATTTTAATCATTTCCCACTAATACTGCTTTGCCAGATATTGCTAGAAATAGGAACAATGGATTTTAGGCATTTGTCCCACATTGTTTATTTTAGCTTTGTCTCTGATTCTTGTCCTAAGGGCAGAGAAGTATTACTTCTATCGTAGTCCAATGAGGTGTATGCAACAAAGTGATTATAACTGTTGGGTGGGAGTGGGGGCGGTTTCTTAATGAACGTATCACACTCTGTTCATTTTAAGCAGCCTGGTTTTAAAGAACTGGTGAGCATCTATGTGAAATAATAAGTTAGAAAACTAGTGTTGGCTTGCATGAAATGCTCAACTGTTTTCTAAAAGTGTAGGTGATAATGCTGTTATATGGTACATGTTACATGTTTCTTGAAAGGCTGTAATTGGAGTGCACACCATCGGGATGACAGCTGCTCATTTTTTCTATTTCTCTCCCTAACTTGTTCTAGCTCCCCATACCACAATAGTTCGCTATATCTTGTCTTATAGCCTTAGTGCAGTAGCTGTTTTCTGCATTTATAAGTCCTAACTGTAAAAGCCATACAGGGAAATTTATTTTTTACCTACGGAGACACTTAAGCTAGAGAAACTTTCATAGCTAACATTTTTTCTTTTACGGTATTTAAGGGATTGAGCACCTACCTGTCTTGATCATTTTTTCGGGGTTTGCTGAGCCCAAGATCGGCTCTATTACATAACTGTAAGGCATACCTCTGATCTCCTTGTCTGTAGTCCCTCTCTCTGTTAATCAACATCCAGAGAAACTTTTACAAAGGGTTACAGGCGCCATTTTAAAAACACTTTTACCTCAGCTGTTTGTTGTCCGCACTGGTGTGTACATGCCACGTAATCGTAAGTCCTATATTACAACTTTAGATATATTTTTATTTACACTGGTGCTGAGACAGCTCTACAATAACATGCAAGTACACTATTGGTTACTTTGATTTCCACTAAGAGCAGTAGCGTACACTGCAAACTCAGGCTTGGTTACGCCATTACTGTACTTGCTAGCTATCCTAGGATTCTGTTATTTTACCTGATACATAAATATAACTGTAACTGCTATTAGTTGCTGTTGGGTAATTAGTCTTAGTCAAGTAATTAATGTGAAATTATATAACTAGAGCTCAACTGTTAATTGCTCTATATTGCCTAGTATACTGTTTTCTACTCAAGGAACTAGGAACTGCTCTCGGTCTCAGATTTGTTTTATGCATTGCATAAGCTGTCTTGCATATGTAACAGGTTCTCTGCTTTTAATTGGTTGCATATTGCTTTTCTACATTAGGAATTATGAACTGCTCTCATAATTTACAGATTTCTTTCATGTTTGGCTTATGTTGTCTGTATCCTTAATTTACTGTCACTAGAACTGATATGTGTTGGATACTGTTATTGTTCTCCTAAAGCTTCTGTCTCTCTACAGTGTCTTACAGTTATCTTGCGGTTCACCCCTTCTGCATCTGTGCTTCCTCTCTAGATTGTGGGCATGGCAAGAGATCTTCCATAAATTACTGTGAAATAAAACTAACCTCATAATCTCTAACTGAAAGTGGCTCAACTGTTTTCTAAAAGAGTTTGTGACTTAACACAATTGTATGGTACAAGTTGCATGTTTCTTGAAAGGCTGATGTTCTTCGTGTTTCACTGTTGCAGTCATTACATTTGGGTTGTCCTGCTGGCAGGTTGCCCTCAGTCGGCCTGAATTCCAAAGTCTTGGGTCCTGCGTCGGTTGCTGTCACCTCTTCCCTGATGTCAGGGGTATAAAAGATGCAGCCGATGCCATTTTATCCAGTCTTTCTTGCCACGCGGTGCCCGAAGCAGAAGTAGTTCGCAAGTGCCGGTCGGCCGACTCCTGAGATTTTCGTGTTCGAGTTTCAGATCCGAAGTCTTCATTAAAAGCTAAGTACCCCATTGGGGAAACTTTTTTCTTGCTCCAGACCGATGTCAGAAAAAGTTAATAATTGTATTTCTTGTGGGAAGCAAATACCTCATAAGGACTTTCATTCTTATTGTATTCCTTGCCTAGGCCCTGACCACGACTTTGCTAGTTGTCAGTTTTGTGCTAGATTTAACCAATGTACTACTAAGCGTCAGTACGATTTTGCATTAAGCTATTTTGGGCGAAGATTTAATTATACAATGTCGTCGGATAGGCATCCGACTACCGGAGTTCACAAAAAACGAAAAGAAAGACAGGCAACTGAGATCCAAAACCGACAACGAAGCTTCTCCTAAACAGGTCGCCGGTTCGCTGGTCCTCAGTGAGGCACTTTCGCAGCCCCTGATGCCAGCTACTTTAGAGTTGCAGGCCGCTATAGACTCGCACGTGGAGTCGGCCGGGCCGCAACTAACTCAAGGTATTGGAGCCTCGGAGATAATTCCCTCAGATGGGTCCGGAGCCGCCGAGCAGGCATCTGCTTCTGAGGGTGTATTCAGACCTAAACAATTGTATATTAAACCGACATCAAAGACAAAGGCTAAAACACCTTTAAAGGCAAAGAAACAAGTTCACCCGCCACAAGGACAGGCCTCCATACCCAAAAAACAGATGCTCAAAATGGCCGAAGACTTAATTACCTTGATCAGGGGTTCCCATCCCCCTCCTGATAAGAGGCCTAGGCAGGAGACAGACTATGAATCTTCAGATCAGGTTTCCATTTCTTCTGATTCCTCTTCTGATCAGGAATATTCTCTTCCCCCCTATGAGGATTCTGATGCTGAAGAGTCAATTCCTTCAGCTTCTCCTCCTGAGGACTACTCTTTTGGGGAAACCTTGCATACCATGAGGGAGCACTTCCACTGGGAGAGCCAAGATTTTTCAGAATCTAAGAAATGGCTCAGAGACTTCCTTTTACTACCTCAACACAGGCCTCTAGCTATTCCACCTGTATTAGACATTGTAGATGATGTGTTCTCGGAGTCTAGTCTGACCCCTGACTATTTACCTCCAGCTCCTGTTAAGCCAGGCAGATACTACAGGGTCCCTGACTCTCATAAATTCCTTTTCAAAAACCCTACTCCTGACCCAGAAACTATTTTACAGGGTCCGAAAGGGGTCAAGGCTTCTACTGCAAAAAAAACTACCCCTTCTGACAGGGATTCTAGAGCACTGGATAGATGGGGGAAAAAGATTTACACGTCTGCTACTTTGGCTATAAGGGCTTTAAATTGCCAGTTTCATATGCTTAAAGCAAACTACCTGACGCACTACCTCATCATGTCACCTCTTACACTCACACTACAAAATCAACACCCGTCTCCCCATCCATCTCCCCAACTGTCTTTCATATGAACATCTATCCTTGTACCCTCCCACCATACGAATAAACTATCCATAAAGTATGACAAGTACACATCTAAGCTCATAAGAACCAAAGTAAAGATTGCAGCCGGACTATCACTCAGTGGAGAACATGCATCCTAATCCTGGCCCATCTGACAACAATGTCCACTTATCTGACAGTAATCCATCTCATAACGGATTCCAACTTTCAAGAAAAGCCAGTGACCTACTCGTACTAAATATGAATGCCAGAAGCATTAACAAAAAAGTGCACAACCTTCACGCTAATCTTTCCCTATATTCTCCTGACAGTATTAATCGAAACTTGGCTTAAACCTGACACTTCCAATAATGAAATTCTGGCACCAGGCTCTAATATCTTTGTAGTGATAGTACATTGAAAAAAGGAGGCATTTATAGCTTTGCTATTTAAAAATTGACTAAATCTAGAAAACATGGATATGTACGCACCTATCTTAGGCAATGCAGAAATTATACTTGCAAAGCTTAGAATTAACCCCAGAAAAAGCATCAGTGTAATTAGCTGCTATGTACCATCTGGCAACAACATACCCACCCTGGTGACCCTACTTGACTGGGCCTCCGAATTCCTCCAACATGAAGCCATCATCCTGGGTACTTCAACATTGACTGGTTAACTTGTAACTCCAGTTCTCCAACTTCACCAACCTCCATGGATTTTCGCAGCTCATCCAGTCTCTCACTAGAATTGGCAAATCAACCAAGAGACTGTGAATACTTGAACTGGATTCACCCAAATAGACCAACTCTTATCTGTCAGTCACGATATCTGCCTGACAGCTTGAGCGTCCACTTACCTACATTTGTAATAAGACATCACACATATCAGGAAAAGCCCACCAATTACCAGACAGAAAAAAAAAAAAAAAAAAAACACTTCAATCCATCCAACTTTATTATTGCTCTCAAAGCCTGTAACTGGACTCCTCTCAAGAACCTTATCCTGGACAAAGCTGTTCAATACTTCAACTCTACCTTTTTAGATGTCTTAGACTCCCAGGCCCCCCTCAGAGCCATCACAGTCAAATTCAAGTATGTTACCTGGATGAGCAAAGACACGAGATCTCAGCTGAAATCTAGAGATAAAGCCTGGGCCCACTGGCACAAAACTGGATTCCATAGTGACAGGCATATCTTGAACTCCATAACAGGTCAAAGAAATGTGTCGACATTGACAAAATTAGTTACTTCCACAATTTACAATTTAAATATTAAAATAACCCCAACAAATTCTGAGCAGCCATTAACAGCATTCTTCTTCGTGGAAAGTCAGGTACTCCCCCCTCAACCATAACTGATACCTCACTCAATGTTGCCACCCATTTAAACAAATTCTTCACTGAATCCATTCTTGCACTTTCTAACTCTCAAAGCTGTACATCTTCCAACCAACTACCTAACTCCCATATTAAAAACAATGGCTTTTCCTTCCATCCAGAGTCTGACATAATTAAAAAACTAAAACCTACCACCTTGGCTGCTGATAAACTGCCAGCTGAATTTTTGAAAATAGCTGCAGATGCCATTGCATACCCTAGATCTATTCTTATCGACTGTTCAATATCCGAAAATCTAGTCCCTGAGATCTGGTAGATTTCTCTCACTATCCTACTCCACAAAGGGGGTAACTCAAGAGAGTTCACCAACTATCGACCTATGGCAATACTCTCAACTCTGTCCAAAATATTGGAGAGGTGTCTACACACAAATAATGGATTACCTCAACACCCACAACCTTCTCACAAATACTCAACATGGCTTCAGGCCCTATCACAGTACCACAACAGCACTTATGTCATTCCTCATATAGTAAACAACCACAGAGATAATGGCAGCTATGTCTCTTCTATCTTCCTTGATCTCTCTAAACCATTTGATATGGTTAACCACAACAAACTCGTACAGTCCCTGTCAGAACTGAACCTAAGCAGACCCACCATTACCTGGTTTAAAAGTTATCAAATAGACAGCAAGCAGTACAGTGGAGGAAATTTTTTTTCCCTTATTACCAGTCACACTGGGTGTTCCCCAAGGCTCCATCCTTGGTCCTTTACTTTTCTCTGTCTTCACTAATGACCTCCATACCTCTACTCTCCATGCCTCCGACATCCAATATGCTGATGATTCGACACTAGTGTGTGCCTCTCCTTTCCTCCAAGAACTGCAATTACAAACACATGCCTCTTTCCTTTCTGTAGAAGAATGGCTTACCAACTCTCAACTAATACTAAACCCCAATAAAACCAAACTTCTATAAAATATGAAAGGTCCAAAGCAGGTGCATTTAAGGTTAAGATTGTGATTGACTGCACGGAGTAGGTAAGCACAGTGCTAAAAAAGTTGTGGTCAAGGAAACAAATCCTCATATGGACTTGTGTTTGGTTTTCTTTCTCTACCTAGCATTAAGTATTCAGGTGTGTCTTAATGCTTATGGGGAACTACCTGATTGGTATATGTAAATCCTTCATTGTGTGTTGGTGTACCTAGTCAACTTAGTATCAGTATTATCTAAGTGTATATAAGCTCACAGTTTCTTTTGTTTGAGGAGATTCCCTTTATTGACTGTGGGTCTCTCACACGTGTGTTAATAAAAGTGAAAATGAAAGAGAGAACTGGTGCTGCGTATTTTTATAATTTGTGATTGATTGTTTGAGTAACTGCATTACCAGTAACTATTACCAGTTAATATTTTTTAGCAGTTGGTGGGAAAATCTGGGGATGGGCTTGGGTAGACAGCTGATGTCTCGTTAATGGGCCCGCAGACAGTTTTCTCTTTCGGGACCTCAACCATTTGCAAGTGCCTGATTTACATAAGTTTTCCTTGTTTTTTTTTCTCTTTCGTGGAACTTTTAAAAGGTAGGTGGCATGATTCGTTACTGAATGAGTGAGGGTTAAACGATAATCTTCTGGCAACCTATGTGTGTGTGTGGGTTAGTGTCTGTTGTTAGGTGTAAAAAAAATTTTGTTTTTTAACATGGGAGCGAGTGCAGGTAAAGAATTACAGCTAGAAAGAGGAACTCCGGCCGGCTATATGTTTCACGAGAAAGTTGTTTGTATCTGAATCCTTGGGTTACTCTCACCAAGAATGATGAGAAGTTATGATTCCCAGCTAATGGCAGCTTTGATAAAGATGTACTGGCTAATTTACAAAAGAAACTAAAAGAAAAAGGGAAGAGGGTACCGCCAGGATGTTGGGCAGCTTTTAATGATTGGCAAGCAGAATCAAAAGATAAGGAAAAGGACTCCATAGTAAGAAGCTTAAAATTTAGTCAAGACAAATTAAAAGGGAAATTGAAGGCATTGAATCATACAGTGTATAAGATGGAAATAGTAGGAGGAAAACCCTTAGAGACTCTGCCATACAAAGGATTGTACCCCGTAGTGGCCTTAAGTCCAGTTAAATATAGGCTCAACTGAATCCTCTGAAGAAGAATGTTTTTGCTCCACCTCAACCAACTGCGCCACTTGCCTATGAAATAGTGGGCCAGGTGCAGGTGCACGAGTCATCGGCTCATCAGCAGGTGCAACAACCTGCCATACTCCATCCTTTTTGGCGACCCACCAATGATACTGTCCAACAACCACAGTTGCTGCAAGGTGCAGATCAGCTAGCACCTACAGTGAGTAAGTGATTCCCAAGTTACGTCTACCTCTGATGGCACTGCTGGTCAAGGCACAAACCAGCTCGACCCCAGAATCAGGCTTAAAGATGAATCAACACCTTGTACTGGCCCAGCGATACACACTAGGTCTAGGGATCCGAATTTAATGTTTTTCAAAATGTTTAAGGGTGTCAAGAAGCAGGGCTCAAAATCCACATGAAAACTGCTAGGGCATTTCCCAATTCTCATTGATACCGGAAAAGGATATTTAAGACCAGAAGTTCAATCCTGACTCTGATCAGGCACTTTCTCCTCATCTTCGTCTGAGGAGGATGATGAAAGAGGGTATTTCCCCTTACGAGAAGTCCCAAACCCTGCACATGGTAGAGATGAAACTACTGCTCCTACCATAACTGTCACCAGGGCGTCGTCGGCAGTAGATGTTCAGGTGTTCGTAAAATCACTTTCGCCCATACGGTCTAACCTAGCAAAATTCCAACTAATTTTGGCTGGTCATGTCAGTCTTCAGAACCCTACTGTTGAAGAAGTAAGGGCGGTATTGCAATATGCTGTTCCAGCTGACCTTTTAAAACTAACATGGGACCATGCAAATGTCCCAAATCCCGTTCCACAGCATGCAACAATGGGAAATTATGGTTTCTAGACAGTCAGGAGCCGTATACTGAACGCCATCGTGGTCATCTGTCCCCCTCTTCCCAAGTGGTTGAAGATTAAGGCCATCCAACAACAGGAAGATGAACCAATGGACTCTTGTCTGTCACTCCTTACTGACGCTTTTGAAGCCTGCTCAGGGTATCCCGAGCGGACGGAAGGTCCTACAGCCAACAGGCTGTCCGCTACTTTTCTAGACTGTCTTCTACCCCCTGTTCGAGATCAATTAAAGAAGGTGTGTTTGAAGTGGCCCAGCTTAGGCTTGCATGAGCTAGTTACCCAGGTGTAGTATTTGTCTGACCTTATGGTAAGAGGAAAAAGGGAAATACAAAATCAACTTCTTCAGGTCCAATTATATATGTTCTCTTCCTTTGGGCAGCGGGGCCGAGGAGGGAGAAATCGCTCGGGAAGACGAGGCCTTAATGGACTAGGATTTCGAGCGCAAGGCCCCTCTCAATGACCCCCTGCAAATAATGATTTCCGACAAAAAGTTCGGAGGCAAATGGGGGATGGTGGTGGAAAGAGTAACATCTGTTTCAACTGTGGACAGGCTGGTCATTGGAGGAACAGTTGTCCTTGCCTAGCACCACAACTACCATCTCCCTCTCAAGAATTTTCACCAGGCAACCCCTTTAGGCAAGGGGAACAACCACAGACGGGTCAGAATCAGCCTTGGGACTCCTCTTGGACCCTTCTATCTGGCGTGATGCCCAGCAGTCACTGTAGGGCTCCCCTGAACAGACTCAGCAACTTTTCCCATTTGTTCCAGTTGACCACCAGGGTCCATTTGTAACATTAACTGTGAAATATAATTCTATTCCTTTCCTGGTAGATATGGGGGCCACCAAATCTGTACTTACATTGAAAGCTGCTAAAAATCTTCCTTTCTCCGGCAGCACTAGTAAAAGCATGGGAGTTTCTGAAGTCCCCATAAATTACTCCGAAACAGTCCAAGCACCAGTGAATCTGGGTCCTTTAACAGAACATCATGCTTTTTTTAGTTGCCATGTCAGCACCATTGAACTACTTGGCCGTGATCTGCTATTAGGTTGCACAATTTATTGCACTGAAGAGGGAATTTTTCTGGAAATCCCACCGGAAGAGCAAGGCCATATCATGTTAGAAATGTGTACCTTGGCAGATTCAAACTATTTGCAAGCAGTGTTCGCACAGTGTCGAGCACAATTTGCTCCCTCCCACCATTCACTAGACGCTCTTCCTACGTCACTATGGACCACCCATGACAATGACATGGGCCTCTTTTTTTTGTTATGCAGATCCAGTTAAAATCACCTTAATGCCTGGTGCAGTGTTTCCCAAGGTACCTCAATACTCTCTTTCCGCCCAGCCGGAAGCAGGAATCGCTCCAGTAATCCACTCTCGTTATTGCAACAGGGCATTATAGTTCCTACCATTAGCCCATGCAGTACTCCTATTCTACCAGTTAAGAGACCAGGCAGGGAGACTCATCGGTTTGTTCAAGACCTTAGAGCTGTTAACAGGGCTGTTTTACCTGCTTTCCCTATAGTGCCCAATCCTGCTACTACCTTGAGCTGCATCCCTCTGTCTGCCACCACCTTCTCTGTGATAGTCATTTCTTCTGCTTTTTTCTCTATTCCAATTCATTCGGGTAGCCATTATCTTTTTGCATTCACATACCAGGGGCAGCAATATACATGGACTAGACTTCCCCAGAGGTATGTGGAATCACCTACTCTGTTCTCCAGAGAAATGAAGCGACAGTTGGATGCCCTTGCTCTTCCTGCTGAAACAGAGATAGTGCAGTATGTCGATGACATTCTCATTGCCTCTGCTACTCCGCAAGCGTGTCAAAGGGACATCCTTGCCATTTTGCAATATCTGGCTCTTCAGAGTTTTAAAGTCAACAGATCCAAACTGCAGTTTTGTCAACCCAAAGTCAGATGTTTGAGTCATTTAATCTAGCATGACGCTTGGAGAGTTTTGCCCTCCCGTATAACGGCCATCCAAAATGCACCCCCGTCCTACTACCCATTGGAACTCCGAGGGTTTCTGGGACTGGCTGGCTATTGCCAATGGGTCCCTCATTTCTCAGAGATTACTCAGCCCTTTCTAGCTTTATTAAAGAAGGATACTCCCAAGCCTCTTCCATGGTCAGAGGGATATGAGAATGCCTTTTATACAGCTCAAGGTACAGTTATCCAACCCGCGTGCCCTAGGCCTACCAGATTACTCAAAACCATTTATTCTTTTCTGTAGTGAGTGAAATAAGGTCGCATTGGGTCTTTACCGAACGATAGCATATTTTAGCACCCAATTGGATGTAGTAGCTTCTGGATTACCCGCATGCCTAAGGGCAGCTGCAGCTGTCTTAGTGGACCTTGCCACCTCCATTACCTTAGGATACAACACCTTTTTAGCTATCCCTCATGCAGTTCACGTTTTACTCTTAAAGACGAAAACACAATATTTATCTCTCTCTAGACTGACAAAATATGACTTGATTTTGCTTGCTAACCCTTCTTTCCAAATTGTCCGGTGCCTGGAACTTAATCCAGCATCATTAATCCCCACCTTGGATGAGGGTGAACCTCATGACTGTCGTATTGTTGTTAACTCTTCCTAAGTTAGAACTCCAGGACGTCCTTTTACAAAATCCAGATCTGGTACTTTTCATTGATGGATCTTGTTTGCGCAACCAAAATGGACAGCTGTCAGCCGCTTGGGCCATCTGCTTTCAAAACTCTGTATTGTCAACTGGAACTTTACCACCTGGTTCATCAGCTCAGTTAGCCAAATTAGTAGCTCTCTCTACTGCCTGTCAATTGGCCAAGAATAAAACAGTCAGTATATATACTGACTCCCGCTATGCGCATGGTGTAGTACATGACTTTGGCACCTTCTGGAGAGAGAGGAGATTCCTTACATCCGGTGGTACTATTATCAGAAATGCATTTTATGTCGACATGTTGTTGCGTCTTTTGTTACCAAAACAAGTTGCTGTTAACTCATTAAACCCGAGTACCGTCTCATAGCGCTTCTGTGCTTACATCCAAGTGCACTGTGAGACGGTAGTAATTGCGTGCTGTTACCCTCAAGTGCCTTCTGCAAGCGCAACTTACTTCCTGGTCCTATTTCAGCCCTATCCTGTGAAAATTAAGTTGAAAAAGTAACTGAACTTTGTCAGTTGACTTTTCAGCTTGATTTTCACAGCAGAGTAAGCATATGCTTACATGTAATTTACTGCAGTAAATCGGCGTAGCATGCACTGTGTTTTCTTCTGGTTACATTAAGCCGGGTAAGTCTAACTCAGCATCGACTTTAAATTCATGCTTATGTAGAACTGTATTTTAAGCACCCAACTAAGTATGTAAGAGTAACATTTAAAAAAGTATCCATTTCCATATATTGATTTGTCAGTTTCCTGCTCTAAGAAGTTTCGTGGTATGCTTCCAGCGTACATGTCCAACACAAAATATGACCTATTCTGAGTGTTCCATCTTGGGTAGTACGTTAGATGTTTGGGATTACTGAATTACATCGTCCTTACTTTTAATCTGTTGCCACACATCCCCCTGTCAGCCACCATCAGTTTACACTTTGTCTGGACTTCACATGAGCCTTAGAGGAGTTGTTGGTAAGCAGAAGGAACTCTGCACAACACCTGCTATCAGAGCCCTACCTTCCTCTCATGATCCTTACACAAGTAAACTAGCCACATTCAGATGTTTCATTAATAACTGCTTATTAACTGCTCCTGCCCGTAAATGTAGTCTTTTCAGATTGATCACTCATTGTGTACTGTTTCTATGGTAACTGGAATAAACGATCATTCTAAAAGGGAATGTTTTACTGTCACAAGCGGTTAATAAGCATTTAATAATGAAACATCAGTCCCACTTGCAGTTATTCTCCCAGTACGTGATGGAGAAGCATTAGAAAATGGAAATTTAATTGTTGTGTAAATAAGTTGCAAGTGTTCCTATAAGTTCACGCAAAGTGGGTAGTAGCGCTGCTTGATGGATCGTGGCTCACAAGTAACTATCGCAAAAGTTAAGGTGGGAAGTTGGAAACTACGTAAAATGAAGTAACTAAATAAATAAAAGAAAACTGCATGAAGTCAATGAACTTCACATTTCTCTCTAACTGTATACCCTTCTGATAATGCAGAAGGATGTATGCCAGTATAAGAGGCATAAAGTTAGATAATGATATTTGCAACCTGAGCACATGGAAAGGATGTGGTGAAATTAACAAATCTGCAGGAATAATCTTAGGGGTGGCATTGAAGACTTGATGGTAAATAAAACTAGCCTCACATATAAATGAGACATTCTTTTTGTGCAGGATGATAAAAGTAAACTCGGCATAAAAGCAAAAGTCAGTGAAGGCATTCTTAATTGAGAAGATTTTATTCAAGCCAGTCTTTGGAAAAAGGTTGTAGAAAAGACCAGTCAACTTCTGTTCATGCATGGATAGTAAGTGATCAGAGACGATACCTGCACTGCATGCTCTTCAGTGTTCACAGAGATGGTTTATATATGGCAGCGCAGCAAAACACTGAAAAAAAAATGCAGAACAGAACTGATAAAGCTGTTAACAGAAACCTGACAGTGTGCAAGGTCTCAAACTGTATCCACAGAGCATAAGATGGAACTGCAGTATTACTAAAATCTCTGAGCCTCACAGATGAGTTCTATAGAATGGAATTCACTACCATGGAAAGAAAAATATCCGCTCTAGCAAGTTTTTAGTGTTCCTGGGCTTAGGAAAAGTATTTTTTTCTTTCTCTCTTTCCTTAATTTTTTTTTGTCTGAAAGTACTCTGACTGCTTGTGACAATCTGCCAGAAAATAACATTATATGCCATAGCAGTAGTGCAAGCACGCGAAAGGTAATAAACATTCACGTCACGGAAGGGTAATAACTATAATAGATTATTTATCCAACCATTCCTTCATTCTGTTAGCTTATTGACCAACAATTAGAATAATCTAGTAGAAATTCTTTAACATTAAGCTGGAGTAGGAAAACAAGATAAAGGTAAAGAGAAGACTATGTATACATGTGTGTGTGTGTGTGTGTGTGTGTGTGTGTGTGTGTTTTCTATATATGTATAACAATATAGAGAGAGGGCGAGTCAAAACACAACAAAATAGTACAAAATAATCCAGAGCAGTTCAAATAAGCAACTACTGAACAGACCACATGGAGATTCTGTTGCAGTTACAGTTCTGCTTACTAATGATTTATCCTGTAAGCAGAAAGCTGAATGAAATATTACAATTCTTAGAACAGCAGTTAATGAATCCAGACACTGTGCTATTGCAAAATGAATGAAATGAGGTCCACATAGCTGGGACAACAGGAATAATGGAGAGGCCATTCTGGTCTTCTGTCTGGCAAACAGTTTAATGTTGCGCATCACGTGGTACGACAAGACAGGTAAAAGACCACATATAAGAGCGGCCAGCATGCAAATAATCTATACTTCCTCTTACTAAGGAAACATAAAGGCTTCTGAAAGTTTATATTTCACTCAAAGAATCTCATTGTACCAAATCAAGTCACGTTACTTTAGAAATCGGTGAACACAGCCATTCACGCTTCCCTGAAGCTGTGCAGTCCCAGAGTTTAAATATATAGTCCTTCTCAACTCATTCTAGATCTTCAAATAATGTTTCAGATTCTGCAGTTTATTTACTCTACATTTGGCATTCAGAATTTTCTGTAAGCTGGTATCAGTGTTTCGCTTATCAGTAGGCCAGGAATTCTACAGCCTAAATGGACCCAATGCAAATAGACTCCTGCTCCCCTGCGACAGTGATTTACCAATTCCTAGCTTATTTCACATTCAAGTCATTGAATGATTGAGTTTTTACAAGTTGTTTCTCTCTCCTTTCCCTTAGGCTGTGAAACCTGCCATTTGCTTCTGTAAATTAGGGTTTGCCTAATTCACTGGTATATCAGGGAAGTGTTTCTGCATACATGGTCAGACTACTGAAGTGAGCGTTGGGCAAAATAGTTTGTCATTTTGGTGCTTGTGCATACACAACGCAAACAACTGATGGGTTACCGGAGAAAATAATTCATTGGTGTCACAGAAAAGCTTTTGCAGAACTGGAAAATCCATTTGGACATCTGAACGTATACTCTGATTTAGCTTTTCTTTCTACTGAATAATGTCTGGGTGGTATGAGAGGCTTAGATAAATATATTTTATTGCTGATTGTTGGCATTGCTCAACCACATATTTTAGACATATTTGTGCCTTTTTCACTTCTGTGTCTTATTGTAACCAGAGGGATGGTTAGGTAAGAACATGATTTACTACATTTTGGACTAATTCTTACACTGATCAACCAGGTAAGTTAGACATTTCTGCTTGTAGTTCTCTTTCTGATTAGACTCAGTAGTTGCCTGAATGAGGTAAAGGTTATTACTTTCAGACTACTACCAGCATGGAGCTACCATATATTTTGGGCAATATTCCTGGCTTTGTCAGTCATGTGTGGATTTTAGTGGGAGGAAGGGCTCAGTAATATATAACTGTTATACTATTTTTATTGAATTACTGTGATCTTCTTCTGACAGATGATAATGAGTCTGTTACATAACAGCTGCACAAGGTAATATAATGAGTGCTTACTCAACAGGTTATGTGCAGCAATTGTCACCTGTGTCTGAGCGTGCATAACTTTGTAGTAATGCAGTGCAGGTCATTAGCACATTAATAATAAGTGCAGTTACAATATAACATTGAGTCATTACCACTTTTCAGGTAAAACTCTCAGCAGCTGTTATTCACATAAGTAGTAGTTATCACATTGATGAATGCTTAAGCCAGATTTGGGTTTTTGTCTACATGCAGTCATTTCAAGCCAACCCCCACCATGTTCTTTCTGTCATTTTTACAAGTTGTTTGATACACAGTATCATTGTGGTTATAAGATTCATATTTTTGTGAACTACTGCATTTGCACATCGTATCACTGGGATGCTTTCCTGGATATGCATGGTTTCAAGGGTGCCACTCTCATGCCTTCACTCCCTCCCCAAAAGGCCACATGCAAAAAGAAAGAGTCTTGGTACGTCTTTTTTCTTTTGTTATGTGCCCTTTCACCTCTCCCTCCACTCTGGTACAGTAAATGTATGTAGGTCAGGGTGGGAAATATTACATTACTTCCATCCTTGATACCTGATGTCCATTGCTGAATGGACACACGTAAAGAAAAAAGGCAGAGGTAAAGCACACTGCTGAGAGTAAAGGAGGTCAGTAGGACTTGGTTATAAAAGTTATGACATTTTTTCATATTTTGGTAAATAACTTTGCTAGGGAAGTTGTCAGCATGCTAAGTAATGCCTCACTTTGAAGACCATATCAGTATGTACAACACGGTAAAAGAACTGTGTGTGTGCTGTACAGATATCACAGTTTGTTTAGGACTTAGGTTATGGAAATTATGATTTTTATAGGTTCATAGGTCACATACCTTTGTTATGGAGCATGTAATTGTGCCAAGTTATACCTCATTTTGAAGACCGTGTTAGTCCTTACAACATGATAAAGGAACTGTCTGTATGCTGTACACATGTACAGATATCACAGATTTTTAGGACTAAGGTTATGAAAATTATGAATTTGTTTAATAATTTGGTAAATAACTTTGCAAGGGAGCATGTCAATGTGCTAAGTAATACCTCATTTTGAAGACAGTATTATTAGTTACAAAATGGTAAAAGATATGTGTCTGTATGCAGTGCATATGTACAGCTATCACAGTTTTAGTCTTGTAGGATTATGAAAATTATACATTTACAATATTTCTCATTATTATGCCAATATCTTTGCAAGGGAGCATGGTGACAACACACATGATGCATCATTTTATTTATTTATTTATTTATTTTACATTGGTTTACTGGGATAGTCCGACGGGATACATGTCCATTTTCAGCAGAGGCCCGGGGAGAAAAGCTCCACACAGACAAACTTACATAGATTACACAGAAGTTGGCAAACAATTATAAAAACAAAGTGATTATATACAATGGGTTAGTAGTGTTCCCTAGTAGGGACTCACAATTCTCATGGACAGACAATTAAAAGTAAGAGACATCAGATTGGAAGCAGAGCTTGGTGATGTAGTTACAAGTTATGATAATTGCAGAATATGCTTTTAGTTTATAACTTAATCAGGGTTGGTACATGGGCATAGCCAATTCACTTTGAGATACTGTTTGAGGTTTTTTTGAAGAGACTTTTGGAGGATTGTAGGGTTATATAGTTTGGCAACGAATTCCAGGTTTTGCCAATGAAATTGGCAAACAGGAATTCACCAGCAGAGTTATTAGCTTTGTGGGTTTGGAGCTGACATCGAGCCACGCAACTTGTACCCTGATATGTGGCCTCTGATACAGATGATGAGATATTATGCTTTGCTTATTTATCTATTATGAGAAATATAATCCTATTTCTGTGAATATCTCAGTAAAGGAGCAAAACACACAGGAATGGTGAAGGTTTCATTTTAAAACTGACATTCATACAAACAAACTAATTGTATGGGTTTACATGGTACATTCACCAAGATATTGTGATTTGTTTTACCAGAAAAGGTTAAAATTATGCATAATATCGGCATTCCTTGGGAAATATTTAATAATGACTTGGCTACGCACTACCAACATTTACACTGTTGCAAAGGTCGGTGTCTGTTGAACAAGTTTCATATTTACATTTTTAGTCTAGCTCTTATGGTTAAACAGTTATGAACATTTGTTTTTGTATGGTATTACAAATGGATAATCTGAAAATGAGCTTAGGCTGCACTATTGTTCCTATGGTGGAAGTAAGCAGTCTGCATTTTCTGAGCTGCTCTGGAGTGAATGAGTTAAAATTACAGCTCACCAGTCTGATGACTCCTTTGAAAGTAATAGAAACTCTATGGCAGACTGGGCTGTGACACAAGCTGCTCTTTCCATCTCTGTTCAGCGACAACCAACACAGCTGTGTGTATTTCAACAGGTGTTACAGACGCCTACTTTTTCAAATCAGTTTTTATTGAATTTACACAACAGTGTGTCAGATTCCAAGGTGACTTAGTGGATACATGCAAATTGTAAATGTGGCGAAGACTTCATCTTGAGACCTCCAGATGGGCACCCTGTAGCCCAAAAGCCTTTTTACACCAGTTGATCCGCGCCTGTCATCTCCCTGTTCATTTGGGCCAGAACTCACTAATTAAGCTGCTCTTTAGCGATTGGTATGCACCTGGTCTTTTAGAATCTGTACGCCATTTTGTGTCAAGTTGTTCAATCTGTTTACAGTTGAACATTTTGAAAGGCACCCAGGTCCCACCCCAGCCTGTACCAAACTGTCAGGTCCCTTTTGTGCACGACAATGGGATTTTATTGAACTACCTCCTCCTGCACATTTCAAATATGTTCTTACTATGATTGATGTTTTCTCTGGCTGGGTTGAGGCCTATCCATGTGCCAAAAATGATATTTTTTTCTGTTGCTAAGAAGCTGTACACTGAGTTTATCCCCCATTTTGGGGTACCGTGCCATATTTTTTCTGACAGAGGCATGCACTTTACCTCACAATTGACACAAGCAATTTGCAAAATGCTAGGTATTGTATTGAAATTTCATTGCCCTTATAGACCTCAAGCCTCTGGCATTATTGAAAGGGCAAATCAGACTATCAATGTACAGCTATCTAAGCTTACTGCTGAAACAGGCCTCACCTGGGTACAAGCACTACCTTTAGCATTATTCTCCATGCGGGGCCAAATTCATCATTCCAAGGGTCTTTCTCCTCATGAAATTATTATGGGTTGACCTGTTCGTGTGCCCCCTCACCCTACCACCTCCTTTTTCTGATTATCAGTTACATGACTCTAATTTGTTGTCCTGCTGCAAATCTGTTGTTTCTGTTTTACAGCATCACCACCGTCAGGTCATACAAGCTCAAACTCTACCTGAACCTGACCTAGCAGATCACCTTCAAGCAGGTGACTGAGTGTATGTTAAATCCTTCAGTCAAAAAACAGCCTTGCAGCCCCGTTGGAAGGAGCCCTACCTGGTTTTGCTCACCACATCCGCTGGTGTTCGACTACAAGGATCATCTACCTGGATACACGTTTCCAGGTCAAGAAAGTCGTGCCTTTGGAAGATCAACAACCACTTTCCTTCTTTTCACCTCAGGACATTCTGGAACCCGTTGCACCTAGAGCCACACTGAACTACCCTCTTAAACCTGTGAACTGTATTTTATCCCTCTAGTCATGGCCACAGCTTCTCCTGCTACTGTGCATCTCCTGACGGACATAACTGACTCTTCACTCAAGACACTTCATCCTTTTGGTACAGCTGTACAACTGCAATCTCAACCTTCCTTGTGGGCCACAGCATTCCCTCAGAAACATTGTACGTGTATTTGCAGCACACTTCTTGTACTCCTATTTTTGCTATTGTGGCCATTTCTTTTTTTCTGCTACCTTCACCGGTCTTGTGACCACCCCACACCTTTATGTTCATAAGCAACAAGTTGGCACCTGACCTTTAACACGTCATGCCTTCAAGTTGGTGTATGCCTCCTCTTTCAATATCCGTTAATGTTGGGTTTGCACCACGATTTCTACTGCTCATGATGGCATCTATTCACCAGCTTTCCCCTCAACACTTCTATGTACCAGGCTATTTTAACCAGTCTCACTGGGGGATTGTTGTCACATCCTAACAAGACTGTCACTTTCGTTGGCCTTTCACTAACATGGCATTTGGTGTCTCAAGCAGAATGAACCCAAAAAAGTGGGGTGGAGTAGTTGTGACACTTCTATCATAAGAGTCTGCCATGCCAGCCTTCTGTCTTCCATTGCAAATCAATCGAGTCAAAGAAACGTCCTTGTCTAACTGGAGACTGTGCCCACAGGGTACGGGCAGAAAGAGAGAGACATCAAAGAGACTAAATAGCATGCAGAAACTAGTTCATTGGCAGGAATGGATTTTTGAAGACGATATGCAGGGACATAATCTCTCTAAATACGCTCAAATGCAAGATGATCTGGGCTTCAGTGTATTTTTCCACACTGTTATTAACAGTAAAGGTTCTGAAAATGTCTCAAAGGTAATGCTGAATGATCACTGCTACTTTTACCTGCAGAAAAATCATACATATGGTTACCTGAGAATTGGTCTGGCAGCTGTTTCCTGGGCTATTTAGTCCCGGCTATACGGCATGTATATACATTACCCCGGGGAAAAATCTGAAATATTCTAGAAGTGAAGGCTCCCAGTAACCCTGTGGGTAAGGTGAATGCATCCTGGATCTACCACCACGATCTAGCCCATGCCAGCACTAAAGGATTATCACATATGGACCTCGGGGATGATGCCATTTCCTGGGCTGGCATGATAACATGTTATGGGACGGTAAAATCAATTTGGGAGCTGAGATAACTGTCGAAATTCCTTGAAGCCCTGAGCAGTGCAACTTTTTCAGCACTAAAACTTATAACTGATGAGCCGTATGGCTCTTGACTTTGCACCTGCTGCTAAATGGGGGTACTTTTACTTTAATGCATGAGGAGTGCTGTACTTTTATTCCTGACAACCAACGTGAGAGAACTAACCATTTGGAGCTGATCCAAAAGGTGTCAGAACTGTTGGAAGCTAAGGAAGCAGATAGCTCCACATGGGCATGGTTAACCAACTTTTCTCCAGCTGGGGTGGTGGCATACTAAAACTATTGATTCTAATTGCTATTCTTGCCTTAATAACCTTTCTGGTTTAATAAAGACATTGATTTGTAAACTGTTGGCTGCCAAGGCAGCAAAAGCTCAGTCAAAGTTTTACATGCCAGTTTTTAAAGATAAAAGCAATGAAGTAAATGTGTGCAATAATGCTGAGATTTCAGATGTTATGGTAATGTTGAGTTATGGAAAGATTTTTGGTAGACTATATGGTGATGCTTAATCAGCATCAAATGGGGGATTTTAAAATCTGAAAGGTCAAACGCAGGTGCATTGAAGGCTAAGAGTACGTGATTGACTGCATGGAGTAAGTAAGCACAGTGCTAAAGCTATGTGGTCAAGGAAACAAATCCTTATATGGACTTGTCAGATTTTCTTTCTCTACCTAGCAATAAGTATTCGGGTGTGTCTTAATGTTTATGGAGAACTACCTGATTGGTATATGCAAATCCTTCATTGTCTATTGGTGTAAGTAGTATCGGTATTATCTAAGTGTATATAAGCTCACAGTTTCTTTTGTTCGAGGAGATTCCCTGTATTGACTTTGGGTCTCCCACACCTGTGTTAATAAAAGTGACTACAAAAGAGAGAACTGGTACTGAGTATTCTTTTATAGTGTGCGATTGGCTATTTGAGTAACTGTATTACCAGTTAATATTTCTTAGCACTTCTCATATTCCAGCCTACTAATTATTCCACACTTCTCATATTCCATCCTACTAATTATTCCACTCCCATACCCATGTTTACTGTCATTTCTAACAGTAAAACAACTCTCTCCTGTCACTCGCACTAAACTTCTAAGTGTTGAGAGAGACTACAACATGAAATTTGACACTCATATTTCACTCACCATAAAGAAAGTGCACAAAAGTTAGGTGGACTATATAGAAATAAACAATTCCTCACAATCAGTACCAGGGCTAAAATAGCACAAACATATCTCATCTCTACACTTCTGTATGCCTGCCCCATCCTCACCAACCTTCAAATATCAGATATTACCAAACTTAAGGCTTGCTTTAACAAAATTGCAAAGTTTGCCACTAATAGCCCACATCAAGCACTCCACTGCTCAGCCCTTAAACAACTCAATTGGCTTGAACTTCCCAATATTCTCCTTTGCAGGCAGCTTATACTAACCCATAAGATACTCTCGAGAAAACCCCTCCATCACAAACCATAATCCATCCTTACTCCGGTACTAGGATCCTACACTCCAACAATAAACCTCTTCTTCAAGTCATTAAAGCCTACAACTTTGCAGGAGCCTCCCTCTATTCCACTTTTATAGCTACAAAATGGAACACCTTGCTCAATTCTATATCAGCCACTATATCTTTAGCTCAGTTTTAAAAAAAAAAACTCCAAAAAACACACCTACAAACCAGGTGGATTTGTGACTGTGACTCCCCAGGCTAGCCTAACTACATTTATTGGATAGGACAGAACAGAGAGTTTTGGGCGTCTGTGAGAGAGGGAAATTCATAGGGAGGAGTGCCCATCAGGCACATGTTAATTATCAAGAAGAGAAATTGTTTTGTTAGCAGATTTTCACTCTTCTCAGAAATGTTAAGTAGTTTGGTAAAAAGATTTTGGCCAATTGTTACGCAGGGAGATGGTACTAGAGGTTTGTTCCCTGAGAAGGTTACCTTTTCATATGATAGATTTTCAAATCTCAAGGAATTGCTTAATAATAGAAATTTAAGCATGAATTCAGGTGTCCAAGTGGGGTGATTTCCTTGTTCAGGTTGTAAGGTTTGTCCTAAAGTCAGAAATTTAAATGGCACCAAGATTAATAATAGGGTGTACTGAGCTATACACAGGTTCACCTGTTGTTCTAGTGGGGTGGTGTATGTTATTGGCTGCGGGTGTCCTGTTAAATGGTATGTAGGACAAATGAAGAGACAGGTTAAGAAGTGCATCCTTGAACATTTGGGGGACATCAGACACAGCAGATTGGATAGCCCAGTTGCCAACCATTTCTGGACTTGCCATGGGAGTTCATATTCTACTTTATTTTTCAGTGTATTGGCTAAACCTTTATGCCAATATGGTGAAATATTCACAAGTAAAATACTAGCTTTGGAAACTAAATTTGTTGTTAATTCTAATACTTTGCATCCAACGGGTTTAAATTTGGAAGTGAATCGTAATGTTTAATTTGCATGGGAAATAATGGGAATAATAGTTTGTCTTGACTCATTCTGTGTGCCTTTGGTTAAAGGAACGTTTTTACTTTAATATGAGTATGTTCAGGATGAGTTAATTGATGTACTATATGAGAAATGGTTTTCTGATGTGTAACTCATCCCATGAAGGTGTGAGCCGAGACACCAGTAAAGATGTTATGCAACTTGAAGAGGCTCCTTTGTGTTTTGTTTGGTTTTTGCTTTGCTAGTTTTTTACTAGCTGATTTTTTTTTAATATGTCTCTCTACAGCTAACTCGGATCTCGTTTGTTGCTTTCCAGGACAGCCACTAGATTTCGAGCTGCGCTGTGGATGAATCTTTTTTTTTTTTTATTTTGGTATGATTGTTTTTTTATCGCATATTTCTGTACCCTGTCTTTATGGTTACATTTTTGGTAGGTAGAAAGGTAGTGGTAAGGTTTGACTAGGTTTAAGTAGTAGAAAACTGCCTTTACTGACATGGTCAGTTCCTGGCATTTTTGTCTGTGTCTGCACTAGTTTATGTAAAAGTATAAAGTAGTTTTGTAGTAGGATTTCCTCTTTATAGTGGTGTCTGTGTAGTGATAATTTTTCCATGGATAAAAGCTTTAAAACGTGTGTGACATGCGACCACAACATCTGTCACAGGATGGGTATAACCGATGAGCTTACTGTTTAAGGGCCACTCATTTGTAGACTGATCTGCTTCATTTATGTCAGCTTTGGCACCAGGGCTGTTAATGAGCACAGGGCGAAGCTAGTCCTTACGAGTCTTTTGCCTTCTGGCAATGATGCTTCTTCCTCCACTTCTGCTAGTAAGTCAGACAAAAGCAATTTGGGTAGTAAGGAGGGTGCTAAGGACCCTGTAGTGCTTAAAGGGGATAGCAAATGAGCAGCACTCCCTGCTTCCAACCAGCCAGATATGATGGTCCAAAGATCTTTGGCTTCTCTGACTGCATCTGCGCTAGCTTCTGATCCAACTGCTCTGACCCATTCCTTGTCAGTGTAAACAGCTGAGAAGACTTCTTCCTTGACACTTAGCGTTTCTAGCCCTTTTCTGTGTGAAGGGGCGAGGTTCACAGTCTGTTTTTGCCTTCTACTCCTTGGGAGTTTTCTCTGGAATCATTTTCCCAACCCTGGATCTGACCCCTTCTGATTCAGGTCCAGTCATTGGAGCCTTATACCAGTAGGCGGGCCTCAAAGCCCTCATTGGTAGCCTCTTCTTCTTGGTCGGTCCGATTGTTCAGGAGTACTTGACCCGTCGATTTGGAGCAGCTGATGCAGTCCTCCTTGCAGGCCCAGATGCAACTAGGTCTGATTCCATCGACCTTGGGTCCTAGACTTGAGGCTTCATTTCAGACTGGTTTCTTTCCTCCCTCGAGCCTTTTGGTTCCATGGTTTCTGGAGCTGATTGCTTTAACCCCCAATTGGGTTTGGGTCTGATTGCATAGCCAAATACTGATCCCACCCCTACCTTGATGACCTTCTTAATGCCTGTGGTGTCAGAGTTGTGCCTTTGGGGATGAAGTTTCTAGGTCTAGGTTGATGCTTTGAGTCTTGAGTCATCTCTCCCTCTCTGCACTTTGGTACCTGATAGTTTAGCTCTGATCTCTGCATTGGGTCAGACAGGAGCAGTGCCAGAGTCTGGTATTTCCTTGGAATCGTCACATCCAATGGGTGCGGACTCTGGGCAGCCAGCTTCATTCTCCGCCTTTGATGTAATAGAAAGAATGCTCTCCAGACTAGAGATGGGACGATCAGTGCCAAGTAGCATTCTTCCCCCTTCTTTGTCTCTTTTTGTGGACTCGCACCAGCTTGCTGTGTGACAGCCCACACCAGTAGGCCTTCAGACCACCCTGCACTCAAGGCCCATTGCCCCTTCTACCTTTTTTCCAGACTCCCCTGTGCAGGAGAGTTGTGGCAAGAGGTGGCGCAAGAGAAATTAGATTCCTGGGAGGAATCCCTCGCTGAGGATACTGACCTTGATGAGGGACAGAGGTCCCCCAAAATCTCCCCACAAAAATGCCTGTTTTGGTGATCTTATGGAGCTGCTCTGCCAGTGTGGGGGCTGGACAGCTGAAGCCCTATCTCAACAGGAATCAGTATTTTTGGAGGCCTCTGGGGTGGGCTCATCCATGTCCTGGGGTGTTCACCCTCCAGCTCTACTTATTGACTTAGTGTCCTGGGAGCCTGGAGGGAATCCGATATGGGTGGCCTATACCAAAAAAGCCTCATAAGAAATTGGCCCCTTCCATGGATCGACAACTTTGGAGTAATGGTTCTGCAGTTGATGCCATCATCATGGCGGCAGCCACCAAGAAGGAGAACTTTGAAGAGAGTTCATTGGTCCATCCCATTAACAGGGAATCCAGGGCATTTGATGGATTTGGGAAACACGCATACGCATCAGCCACCTTTGCCCTGATTGCACTGAATTAACTGTCTCACTTGACAAGGCTTCAGTAGGACATTGTGTCTGAAGTGTCAAGAGTACTTAAGGCACAGCAAGCTCCAGAGTCTCAGAAGACTCTAGAGATGCAGTTGACCACATTAGTCTATTTCCAGTGTGCCAGTGCTCTTGCTTTTCAACACAGCCAGTAGCATGTCCCAAGCTGCTGGCACCAACATTACCGTGTGTTGCCACACTTGGATGAGGTTATTCAGATTTGTAGATTGCTTTAAGGTGTTCTTTATTAACACCCCTTTCGTTGGCTCCTTGCTTTCTGGACCAAAGATTAAAAGATACATTGATGAGGAAAGAAGAGGATGGGATACAGCTGTCTGAGTGCATTTTACCACACCCCAACAGATCTTCTCTAGGAACCAGAAGGGGGCCAAAAAGGTGCAGCAGTCTTTTCAGGATGCTCCTGCAGAGGGATCCTGACACGGTGAGAGGGATAGCCAGTATGGACAACACCCACTAGGCAGAGGTAGCCAGTATGGACAACACCCACTAGGCAGAGGTGGTCTGCAGATCCAGGGCAGATCCTGAAATGTTGCCTAACTATTAGACTCTGGAAGCAGTCTGGGATAGCTTCGCTCTACACCCAAAAGCTTGTGAGGCCATCATTTCAGATGCATGCATGGATGTTAAGACTCGTATCAAGAGGCTACACAAATCCATTTTTTACTTCTGCCAAAAGAAGATAACAAAAACCTTTTGAATGTACATTCTACTAGACCAACTAAGATCAGGGTTCTGTTCCAGGTTGTTTTTGGTTCCAGAGAAAAATTACATCAAACCAATTTTGGATTTGTGTATGTTAAATTGCTTTCTAAAACAGACCAAGTTCTGGATGGTCACAGTGCAGGCCTGTCAACCTCTTTTGAGGAAAGATGACTGGATGTGCTCGATCAATCTCCGGGATACTTGCCATCATATAAAGGTAGCGAGGAGATATCTGCTCTAATGGTTAGGAGCCAGCCATTATCAGTTCAGAGCACTCTCTCACCAGACCCCCCCCCCCCATGTTTACCAGTTGCATGGCAGTCATGGCAGCCTGCTTTAACCTGCAAGGATTCCAGGTCTTCCCATACTTGGACAATTGGCTTCTCACTGCCTCCATGAGAGTATCCTTAGTCTGGACCACTTGACTCCTTACCCCAATAGTTTCTCCTTCGGAATTACCATGAACTGTCAAAATTCCAACCTTCAGCCAGTTTAGATTTGGAGTTCATAGGCTGTTAGTTAAACACAGCATCTCTGAGTGCAATACTTCCAACACACAGAGTGCTTACATTTCATATTCTGGCTAGTCTCCCACCATCTCACAGAAAACCTTTTGCTTCCCTGGTTCTGAGGCTTCCAGATGACATAGCTGCAGCAATTTGCTTAGATGTCCTATTTCATCTTAGTCTGGGATCTCCTGCCAAAGATAACCCAACATCTGGCCAGTATACCCAAGCCTTTAAATCGTGTGTGCACCATATGTCACACACATGCTTCCTGCACATGATGTAGGGCATAAAGGTGACGTATGGATGCAGTTACTCAGAACTTCTTTGCTGCCAGTCTGAACGCCATTATCGTTTGGTCTGCATACCTTTTGCTCTGCTGAATACCTAGCCATCAGATAAGTGCCCCATTGGACTCTTCATTTTTACTGTTGGTCTTGATTTCCTTGGGTTACCTAGACTTCATATTATCCAAGAAGGGAAAATGTCAGCATGGAAGGCAAATTTCCCATAAGGTTCATCACAAACAGTATCTTTTTTTTGTGTGTCCTGCAGCCATACTTCTTGTAGTATTTGTGAGGCATTTGTGCCCAAGACTCTTAGATGCTGCTTTTCTCTTTGGCCATCTTTCTCGAGAACCAGAGGCTCACACAGTTAGCCCATGGTGGAATCTGTTAATGTCAGGGTGCTTCCATTAAGAAAAAAGAGGGCCAAGAAGTCTTGGCCGTATTTTTTGGCTGTCCAGCCTCCACCAGATGTTTGTCTAGAAGCAAGTGATAGTTGTGTAAGCCGTCTGGGAGGGTGTCCTAATGGTTAAGGTGTTTGCCTTACAAACACAAGGTGCAGGGTTTGAATCTCACAAGGGGTAATTGGCTAGGCTTAAAATGGCTGACAAGGGCAGTTATCTTAGTACTAATCTATGAACCAATGGTGACTAGTTTGGATTCCTCTACTGCAACCTTGTTAGAGGCTGGCACAGATCCTTAGTTTTGCACTTCCTCTGCGGCTTTGCAGGTGTCTGCTCTGGACGACGAGGGGGAACCACTGTTGGTTATCTTGGAGGGCCCTATAGGGATTCCACCTATTCTATTCAGGGAAGAGGTTCTGGGTACTCTTATTGGATTCCATCAGGGTTCAGAACCCTCCAGTGTTGGGGCTGACATCCCTACCAAGGAAACACAACACTAAACATTCTTCTATATGCCCTAAGGACCCTCAGAGGGAATGGCAGGAGTTTACTCAGAGCCTGTTGAATGCCTTAATGGCCCTGAAACCTCCCCAAGGGACATCTCCCCATTGGACTTAAGCTCCTTCCACAAGGCCCAGGGAACCTGATTCCTCAGATGAGGTTTTGGAGTGTGATGAAAGGCGCTTGTCTTGCTCTTCCCATATTCCTTCTCCTTTAACTTATGTCTCTGAAGAAGAGTATAGCAACCCTGATTCTCCCTTGGAGAAGTTGTCTTTTGGGGATGCAGTAGTCAGAGTGATGGAATACTTCAAATCTGATTAGTCTCCAGTGTCTGATATCCAGAAGAGGTATTATGAATTGTTCAGGTGGACACTCCTCAGTATCTCCTGTATTGACTGCTTTGTTGGACACAATTATAGCTGTCTCCAAGACTCCTGCTTCTCAGTCCCAGCTCCAGAGAAACCTGACAGGTTCTATAAGGCTCCTGACGATTGTCATTTCTTAAGTGTCCTTCTGCTGATCCTGCTGTTTGTATCAGTGTCTTCTGACAAGCCTTCTAAGCCTTTGTCATCTACCAAGCTTCTGTCTTTGGATAAGGATAGTAGGACCATGGAGAGGATTGGAAAGAACATCTGTACTGCTTCCACTTTGGCCTTTAAGGCCATCAATTACCAGACCCATGTGACTAGATATGCTCTGGCCTTGATTACCCATGCTTATCAGGTTATTTTTGACCTCCTTGATGCTAAGGAAAGTCTTCCATGGTCTCTGTTATGGGCTCCACCTCTCAGGTGGTTTGCCACTCTAGCAAGTGTAGCTGTGATGCTACTGATGCCTCTTCTGTAGCTGCTGCCTTTTGGTCTGTCATGAGACGTTACTCTTGGCTTTGTCTAAACTCATTGCCTGAAGACGTTAAGGCCAATTTGCTGGATGCTCCTTTGGATAATAAAAATCTCTTTGGGACTGCTGCTTTTATATATGTCTGTTCAAGAAAAAGGTAAAGCTTTGCAGGATCTTAAACATATTCTGTGTGTCCACTATCCCTAAATTTCAGAAGAACTATCCTTCTTGGCCTGCTTTTATTCTTAGGCAGCCTTGTCAGGCCACTTAAGGCAGGAAGAGTGGTAAGCGAGCTCCTTCTGTAAAGTCTTCTCAGGCGCCTGTGGTTCAGAAGCCTCCTTTATCTGACAAGCCTGCTTCTCTGTGACATTTTGCCTGCCCTAACCGTCAGCCAGGTTCCCTTGTCCTTTTGGTTCTCTCTCCATCTTTCAGACTGTCAACTCATTACCTCAGATTCTGCCGGTCATCTGTCAGGGTTACTTCATGATGTGGAAGTCTGTTTCCATCCTTTTTCAGGGATTCCTTAACCTTCTCAATAGCAGCTTCCTTATTTCTCTCAGAGGTTCTTAGGCCTCTGGTGGACCAGGGTACTATTCAGCTGGTCCCACCTTTCCAAGCAGGAAAGGGATTTTACTCCAGAATGTTTCTGATTTCTCGAAAGGAGGAACTTGGAGGCTTGTTCTGGATCTTGCTCGATATCTTTCTGAAATTTCCTTTTCAGATGCTTTCTTTTCAAACCTCGTTTCCTCTGTTGCTGCCCCAGGCTTTTCTGATGTCCTTGGATCTGAAGAATGCTTACCCTCATATTCCTGTAAACCTTCTTTTCAGAAAGTTTTTGTTTCTTTTTTTCTTCCTCTCTTTCACTTTTCTGCTTTTCCCTTTGGTGTCCCTACTTGCCCCAAGGGTATTCACAAAATGCCTAGCTTCTGTGATTACCTTTTGCAAACTTCAGGGCATACAGATTTTCCTTATTTAGACTACCTGTTTTAGGCACCCTCTCCCAGTTGCATCTTACAGGCTCTGAAGTTTATCATCTCTCCTTCAAAATCTGGGATTCATTGTCAACTTTCAAAAGTCTGTCCTGACTCCCTCTCAGGATTATGTATATTTGGGCTGCAGGATTCAGACAGTGCCAATGTTGGCCTCTCCTCCATCTCCAAAGGTTTTTGTCCTTGATGGCTTTTTTCAGTCTCCTCTACCTGCCATTCCAGCTAGGGAGTTTCTTCAGGCCCTATGATTTATGGCTTCTTCTGTTCCGGTGTTCCCTCTTGCTAGACTGCACATGCAGAAGCTCCAGTGGTACTTCAAGTCAGTTTGACTTCAGCATTGCTACCTTTTGAATTTGAGTGCCGACTCTTCCCTTCAAGCAGGAGTTTGAGTGGTGGATTAAGCAACCTACCCTCAACCCAGGCCTGCCCTTTCAGCCTATGGTTCCTTCTCAAGAACTGTTCAATGCTTCAGACATGGGGTTGGGGGGCTTCCTGTGGTCAGGGTCTCTGACCTTCCCCATCAGAGGTCAGACCATATCAACATCAAAGAAATGAGAGCTGTGATTCTTGCCCTTAAGGGTTTTCACCCCCTGCTGTTTCCAGGCCCCCCTGAAGGTTTACACAGATGATGCCACAGTAATGTGGTATGTTAATAAGCAGGGGGCACAGTCTTACCTTCTTTACAGACTGACTCTTCAGGCCTGGGATCTGGCTGTCTGTTACCAGCTAACTCTTCAGGCAGTGTATATTCCCTTGGAGCACAATGTAGTGGCAGAATCTTTGAGCAGGTCCAAAAGAGAGGCATGTTTTCTGGACATAGTCCATAGGTGAGTATTCCTCAGATCTTTTTGGCTCATCTGAGCAGACCGCTCCCTCTTTTCTGTTCCAGAGTGCCATGCCATCTGGCGTGGATGACTGAAGCCCTTTTTCCTTGGAAGAGGATGTTTCTCTGCCTTCCTTCCCCTTCCTTTACTTCGAAGGGTCCTGCAGAAGATTCAGCTGAACTCCCCAAAAATCTTGCTAGTGACTTCCTTTTGGTCAAGACTGCACTGGTTCCCCCTCTTAATTCATCTGGCCCGGGGCCAGAGGCAATCACTACAAGTTACCCAACCTGTTGGACCTCCTTACACAGGACAAAGGGTCACTCATCCATCCTTACTTGTCCACTCTTCAACTGACACTATGGGTGTACTTTTCTGGGGACTTGCTCAGAGTTTTACAGGAGGCAGGAAAACCTGCAACCAGAAAGTCTTAAATGCCCAAAAGGAAAATATTTTTGGTCTGGTGCCATGCTCCTAGCTTAAGAGCCTTTATCAGTGGTGCTCCCTGCGGCTCTGTGTGTGTGTGTGTGAGTTGCTCCCTTCTGGTGTGGCCTGTTCTTCTGTAAAGTCCCATTTGTCAGCTATTTCTGCCTCTGTGCCCATGAGTCCTATTTTGGCTTTTTGTTTTGAGGTCAAACAATTTCTTAAAGGCATCCTGCATATTAGGTCCCCAAGGAGCCTGTTCCTCTTCAGGACCTTAATTTTGTTTTTGAAAAATTAACCTAGGCTCCTTTTGAGACTGCAGGTTCAGCTTCCATGCAACTCTGTAACTGGAAGACTGCCTTGTTGCTTGCTCTTACTTATGCTAAGAGGGTTTCTGAGCTTTAGGCCCTTATGGCCATTCCTCCTTTTTTGAATTTTCACAGAGACAGGGTGTCTATTCGTACTAACCCTTCTTTTATGCCCAAGGTTGTTAATGAATTGTCCTTAAATCATACAGTACAACTCCCTTCCTTTTTTCCTTTTCCTCAGTCTGCTTGTGAGAGGGTCTTGCATACCTTGGATTTGCACAGATAGCTCTGGTGTTGTTTTGATTAAACCTTTTGACCATTTATAAGTCTGACCAGCTTTTTGTTTCTTTTCATCCCATTAATTTGGGTTTGGCTGTTTCTAAGTAAACCTCTTCTTGAATTTCTAAGGCCATTTTCTTTTATTTGTTTTCCATAGCAAATGTCTCTACTTCAGTTTTAGCTCATTCCACTACCTCTTCTGGTGTTTTTTTTTTCCAAGGGTATGGATGCAAATTCCATCCTTGAAGCTGCTACTTGGTTCTCTGTGCATACCTTTAGCAAGCATTATAAATTAGATATGATTTCTAGGGCCATCCTGAATAGGTTTGTTGAGGGCTTTTCCCAGCCTTTCACCTCCCACTCCTTTACTTGAGATTTAATATTCTGCCTAAGGTGAAGAATACTACAACAATGATGTAGAAGGACATAGTAATGTTGTGTAAAATCTTACCATAACAGTAGATGTCCTTTTCCACTGTTGCAATACTCCCTCCCGCTTTTTTCTTTTGGGTTTTGATTTGGCTAGCCTCCTGGCTGTGAGTTCCTTTTTCAACTATGATGTCCTTCAAGGATGCATCTGCAGTCCTTACATATGGGTTGTCCTGCCTCAGGCAGCCCTTTGGTCGGCCGGATTCCAAAGTCTGGGTCCGGCATCGGCTGATGTCGCCCTTTCCCCGACGTCAGAGCGTCTGGGGTATAAAAGCATCTGCCGACGCCATCTTCCTCAGTCTTTCTTGCCGCATGGTGCCCGAAGCAGAAGCAGTTCGCAAGTGCCGGTCGGCCAGCTCCTGTAACTTCAGCTACCGAAGACTTCAAAAGCTAAGTACCCCTTTGGGGACTCTTTCTTGCCTCAGCCGATGTCAGATCAAACGCTTAAAGTTAATAATTGCTTAACTTGTGGGAAACAAATACCTCATAAGGATTTCCATTCTTACTGCCTCCCCTGCCTAGGCCCAGACCACAACGTCTCGGCCTGTACTGCCTGTGCCTCCTTCAACCGACGCACTCTTGGGCGTTGGGCGGAGTTTGCAGAGGACTTTTTTATGGCTAGTTACTGTTATAATATGCCTTCGGAGACTCCGACTTCTCATTTAACCAAAAAACGGAAGGACAAGGACCGAAACACGCGGACCGTGGTTTCGGCTGAAACCGCCCCTAGGCCTACCGCGAGTGTCTCGGTTGAAACCGTGTCCTTGGTACTTCCGTCCGGCGAAACCGCACAACCGACAGCCTCGGCCCCGGAGGCCTCTTCTGAGTCGGTAATAGAATTTCCCTCAGAAACAGGTGTTCTGGAAACTTCCGACACCATTTCCCTAGACAAACCTACGCCAGCAAGTGGAGCAGCCAGGCCTCCTGCATCCATGTCCATTAAGGCATTCACTAGGGCTAAAGCTGCTAAACAGCCAAAATCTTTGCCTCCCAGGGTTATTCCTCAGGGATCCACTACCGGTTCACAGATTTTAACTTTAGCTGAGGACCTTATTTCCTTAATTAGGGGCTCTCAGCCACACCCGGACAGGGGCTCTCAACCTCCTCTAGACAAAAGGCCCAGGGTTGAGCCCACTGATCCCCAGTCCTCTGAGGCCTCAGATGGCTCTGCTCTATCAGACTACCAGGAGGAGGCCTTTACGGCCTACGAGGATTCTGATGCAGAGGAATCTATTCCCTCGGCCTCCCCTCCTGAAGAGCTGTCCTTTGGGGGAGACCCTTCACTCCATGAGAGAGCATTTCAAATGGCAGGGCCAGGAATTCTGTGATTCCAGGAAGAGATTAAGGACTTTTTTGCGTTTACCTCAGCATAGACCTTTGGCTATTCCTCCTGTTTTGAATGTCATTGATGATGTGTACTCTGAGTCTAGTATTACCCCTGACTCCCTTCCTCCGGCTCCTGTCAAACCCGATAGGTACTACAGGGTCCCGGACTCGCATCATTTCCTTTACAAGGCCCACTCTGCTGACCCAGAAACTATTTCCCAGGGTCCTAAAGGGGTTGCAACTGCCACTACTAAAAATCCACTCCCCTCTGAAAGGGAGTCCAGGGCTTTAGAGAGATGGGGTAAAAAAGTGTTTACTTCTTCCACTCTTTCTATGAGGGCATTAAATTGTCAATTCCATATGATACAGTACCAAGAGTATTTGTTAGATGAATTGCATAAAAAACTGTCTTCACCTGAACCCCTAGATCGCAAGTCACTTCAGGATCTGGTACATAACTCCCAACAGGTTAGCAGCCATTTCTTGCAGTGTGGTTATGATGCATTGGAAGCTTCATGTAGGTCAGCAATGACAGGTGCAGTCATACGTAGGCATGCTTGGCTGAAGGAACAAACTCTGCCAGACCATGTTAAAGCAAAGCTTCTGGATGCGCCACTGGAAAAGCAAAAGTTATTTGGCTCCACTGCTCAGGAGGTCTTAAAGAAATTTGAGGAAAAGGCTAAATCTGTACAAAGAGTCAAAGATTTTCTCCAGGTCCAACCACCAAGATTCAGCAGAAGTTGGCCTTCTAAGAATTGGTCCTTTCCAGACAGAGAGATTTCAAAGAGGCAAGAACAGGCGTGCCAGAGGCAGAGGGCAAGCTAGAGGCTCCTACAGAGGACATCAATGGCAGCCTCCTAACCAGAGAGGTAGTGCAGGACCTACAACTGCTGCACAAGGACAGACTCAATGACTTTACCTTGACCCCGCCAACCAGGGCTCAATTGGAAGCACCTTTGGGCGGAAAGCTATCTTTATTCTCAAAAACTTGGCACAGTATTATAAGGGACAAATGGACACTGCAAATAATAGACAAAGGATACAGGTTCCATTTTCATACATTACCAAAAAGAAAAGGCATGCCAAACCTGCCACCGAATCAAAGGGCAGAGGCATTAAAACAAATTTCCAACCTATTACAAATGAAAGCTATAGAAAAGGTTCCTCTCACAGAACAAGGCCAAGGATTTTATTCCAGACTATTCCTTGTCCCAAGAAAAGAAAAACAATGGAGGCCTATTCTCGACTTGTCCGCACTGAATACTTATCTCATTGTGCCAAAATTCAAAATGCTGACCCTACAGCAACTCCTTCCCATGCTGGGCAAGGGGTCTTGGCTGGTAACTCTGGACCTCAAGGAGGCATACCTGCATGTCCCTATCAGACAAAGTTGCAGAAGACACCTCAGATTTCTTGCAGGGTCAGAGCATTATCAATTCTCAGCATTGCCCTTTGGCTTATCTACTGCGCCCAGAGTATTCACGAAATGCCTGGCATCAGTAATTGCACACTGCAGACTTCAGGGGATTCAAATATACCCATATCTGGACGACTGCCTTACACAAGCGGACAGCCAACAAACTTTGGTAAAACACTTGAATTATGCCATCCGCGTACTTCAGGCCTTGGGATACACAGTCAACATTCACAAATCAAGACTTGTTCCATCCCAAAGAATAACATTTCTGGGTGCGAAACTAGATAAAACCAACCAAATGGCTTTTCTCACAGAAGAAGAACAAAGACAACTACCGGATTATTTCGAAAATCTGACGAAACAAACTCAGCTGACTGCAAGGGAAATCATGCAGGCCCTGGGTTACATGGCATCTTGCATTCTTCTGATTCCACAAGTAAGGCTGCATATGAGAAAACTACAATGGTACCTAAGGAGTTTATGGTCTCAGCACAGTCACAGCCTAGAAGCTTTGATACCACTCATTCCATCCCTACAAAAGGAATTCCTGTGGTGGGCTCAAGCAAGCCAGTCAAACAGGGGTCTGCCCTTCAGCAAACCAATAACCAGCCAAACCATTACAACAGACGCCTCAGACCATGGATGGGGAGCACACATGGAGGGCAGATGCATTCAAGGGCTATGGTCACAGAAAGAATTGCGCATGCACATAAACCAAAAGGAAATGCTGGCAGTGATGCATGCAATCGAGGCCTTCAAACACTTTCTGCATCAAGGCCACCTGCTAATAAGGACAGACAATACCACAGTTATGTGGTACATAAACAAGCAAGGGGGTACCCATTCCTACCCTCTTTGCAGGCTGGCAATGAATCTTTGGGAACTTTCCCTCAACCTCAATATAGAGCTGCAATCCCAGTTTGTGCCAGGAAAAGACAATATACTGGCGGACAGCCTAAGCAGAAATATCATGGATCCACACGAATGGATGCTGCACCCAGACATCTTCCTTCAGATAAACACAATCATGGGGGAGGCCGGACATAGATCTTTTTGCCTCTGAAGAAATTCTGCTCAAGGACATACCACCCACAAGCATGGAAAGTGGACGCCCTCTATTTCAGCTGGAATACTCTAACAGTGTATGCATTTTCACCTCTCCATTAATGACCAAGGTCTTACTGAAGATCAGGACAGAGCAGCCAGAAGTGATTCTGATAGCTCCGGACTGGCCAAGACAGCACTGGTACCCACTGTTAAGGAGCATGTCACGCACGAAACCGTGGCCTCTACCACAATGGCCACTTCTTCTGACACAGCACAATTACAAAACTCTGCACTCCAGCCTGAAAACCTTGCAGCTGACAGCCTGGAGACTACCTTGACTCCTCACCAGGATACGCTATCCAAGAGAGTGAAGGATATCATCATGGAAGCTCGCCGGCCTTCCACAAGAAAGGCATATTCAGCAAAATGGAAAAGATTTTGCACTTGGAGCACCACAAAGGGCCTAGATGCGACAGTGATGAACATGGCACATATCCTGGAATACTTGGCAGAAATGCTCCACAATGGCCTTTCTTTACTCTTCCATAAAAATTCATGCTTCAGCAATTTCAGCAGAATACAATACTGATCCCACCTGTCTTCTCTCATCCTCTCCTAAGGCAGTTTCTAAGAGGAATTAAAAACATCAATCCTCCAAGGAAACCACCAGTGCCAACTTGGGACCTTAACTTCATGTTGGAAAAATTAACTCTACCTCCCTTTGAACCGGCAGCATCTTCAGAACTACAGTTCCTGTCTTGGAAGACTGCCTTCCTTCTGGCCATAACCTCAGCAAGAAGAGTATCTGAATTGCAGGCCCTAATGGCAGTTCAACCATTCCTTATTTTTCATCAGGACAGAGTCTCATTGAGAACCAATCCTTCATTCATGCCAAAGGTGGTATCCAGGGTCTCATTGAACCAAGCTATTCACCTGCCTACCTTCTTTCCAAATCCACAAAACAAAGGGGAGAAACTTCTGCATACCCTGGACATTCATAGACAGTTGCGCTACTACTTGGACAGAACTAAGACTTACAGAAAAACTGACCAGCTGTTTGTAGCATATGCTGCTGGTATACAAGGAAAAGCAATTTCCAAACAGACAATTTCAAAATGGATAGGGAATTGCATTCGATTCTGTTACTCTTTTCATGGCAAAACTGTGCCAGCTAACATTAGACCTCATTCAACCAGAGCCACAGCCACCTCCACAGCCTTCTTAAGAGGGGTGGCTACCAAGGACATTTTAGAAGATGCTACATGGAGCTCCGTGCACACATTTTTCAAGCATTACAACTTACCCTTATATTCCAGATCCAGAGCAGGTTTTGCTACGGCAGTCCTGCAGGGCATTTTAGCTACACCATCCTTTTCTTAGATCCTACCACCCCCAGCTTGTCTATGGTATTCTACCCATATGTAAGGACTGCAGATGCATCCTTGAAGGACATAGTACAGATGTTCTTCATCTCACATTGCTGCAGTCCTAACACTTGGGTAGTCCGCTGTCCTCGGTCGGCCCGAATATCAGAGTATAAGGCTGACGTCGGTCAAGGCGCATTTGACTGACATCAGAACGTCAGGGTACAAATGCGCATGACCGACGTCATATCCTCAGTCTTTTTTGCCGCATGGTCCGATGCAGAAGCAGTGTTGTGAGTGCCGTTCGGCGTTCTGAAATTTTTCGAATTCGGAGTTTCAGACCGAAGTCAGAGTTGGTTAAGTACCCCGTTGGGGAATATTTTGTTTTTTTCTTGCCTCAGTGGTTTACCGGATGTCAGAAAAAGTGAATAACTGTATTTCTTGTGGGAAACAGATACCGCATAGGGATTACCATAATTTGTGTATACCTTGTTTGGGACCTGAGCACGACGTTGTTGGTTGCCGCTTTTGTGCTAGGTTTAATAAACGCACTATAAAGCGGAGGTTGGATTGTGCCAGGTTGGTCTTTGGGAAGCGGTGCAATTACAAAATGCCGTCGGATGCTCCGGCGGCTTCCTCAAAGAAGCGCAAGGACAAGGCAGTTAAACCTAGGTTAGAGGTCGTCCGAACGGACGCGGTTCTTTAGAGGCGCCAGTGGAACCGGTGGTTCCTACGAGGCCTCTCTGGAGTCCCAGGGAGAAACCTTGATTTTACAGGATATGGCCTCCCAGGAGGCAGGTCAGGCTGTGGGGGCTTCTCAGATAACTGTACTCCCCTCCCTTCCTAAGGGGTCTAGGCCCTCTCTTTCTTCTTCCAAGGCTTCTCCTAGGGGCAGGGCTAGTTTAGCTTCTGTAAGTGTCACTCCTAGTTCTTCAGGTGCTGTGCCCAAGAAGCACATGCTTAAAATGGCAGAAGATTTAATTACTTTAATTAGAGGCTCTATGCCCCCTCCTGATAAGAGGCCTAGGATTGAACCAGTGTTGGGGGATTGGGAGCAGGCTTCGGATGTGTCTGAGTCTTCGGCTGAAGACTTACAGGAGTATGCTCATTATTCTGATTCTGATGTGGATGATTCTACTCCTTCTGCTTCTCCTCCTGAAGATTTTTCTTTTTCAGAGACACTTCACTCCATGAGAGAGCATTTTAAATGGGAAGGTCAGGACTTCTCTGATTCCAGGAAAAGGCTTAGGGAATTTTTGTTTTTACCCCAGCATAGGCCTTTGGCTATCCCTCCTGTTCTGAATGTGGTGGAAGATGTGTTTGCAGAGGCTTCTCTGAATCCTGATTCTCTGCCTCCTGCTCCTGTTAAACCTGATAGGTATTACAGGGTGCCTGAAGCTCATAAGTATCTTTTTAAGGGTCCTAGGGCAGACCCTGAAACTGTTAGCCAGGGGCCTAAGGGTGTTAAAGCTTCTGTTGTCAAGAATCCGGTTCCTGCAGATAAAGAGGCCAGGGCCTTGGATAGATGGGGAAAGAAAGTTTATACTTCTTCCACCCTAGCTATGAGAGCTTTGAATTGCCAGTTTCATGTGTTAAAATATCAAAATTATCTGCTTTCACAGTTGAAATCTAAGGTTGATGCTTTGGCGGAAGGTATTGATTGTAAAGAGTTACAGGATTTAGTGCATGTTTCTGAACAGGTGGGTAAGCATTCTTTGCAATGTGGTTTTGATGCTGTACAGGCCTCCTCTAGGGTGGCTGCCACTGGGTCAGTTCTTCGCAGGCATGCCTGGCTGAGGGATCAAAATTTATCTGACCATGTTAAAACTAGGATTTTGGATGCCCCTTTGCAATCTGATGTCTTGTTTGGTTCTCCTGTTGAGGCAGTTTTAAAGAAAATGGAAGACAAGGCTAAGTCTATGCAGACTGTTAAAGATTTTTTGCAGGTTCAGCCTCCAAAGTTTAGTAGAAATTGGCCTACTAAGGGGTGGACATATCCTTCTTATGATTCCCAGTCTAGGGGTAGATTTAGACGTGGCAGGGGCAGAGGTCAGGGCTCTTTCAGGCCTAGAACAGGGAGTTCTCCTGCACAATCTTCGAGTGAGGGCAGGGGTCAGTCCTTTCGCAAACAGACCCAATGACCTACCTTTTCAGCTGCCAGAACCCTCGCCTGGCAGCACCTTTGGGAGGAAGGTTGGCACTTTTCAAAGAAATTTGGAGTTTGATTACCCAAGACAGATGGGTACTGGATATCATACATCACGGTTACAGGTTTTATTTCCATACCTTGCCTCCTTTCAAAGGCATGCCAGACATTCCTCCTCCACAAAGAATAGAGGCTCACAAGCAAATTTCACTGTTACTCCAAATAGGGGCCATACAGCCGGTTCCTATGCCAGAAAGGGGCCTAGGATTTTATTCTCGCCTGTTCCTAGTACCAAAGAAGGGGAACACGTGGAGACCAATTTTGGATTTATCTATCCTCAACACTTATCTGGACATTCCCAAGTTCAAAATGTTGACGTTGCAGCAGCTTTTACCTCTGCTGGGCAAAGATCATTGGATGGTAACTTTGGACCTCAAGGAGGCTTACCTTCATGTTCCCATCAGACTAAGTTGCAGGAAGTATCTGCGTTTTGAGCTGGGACTTCTCACTATCAGTTCTCTGCATTGCCCTTTGGCTTATCTACTGCGCCCAGAGTGTTCACGAAAGTTCTGGCTCCAGTGATAGCTTTCTTCAGGCTAAAAGGAATACAGATCTATCCTTATTTGGACGACTGCCTGATTCTGGCTCAAGGAAGGAAGAGCTTCTTCATCATTTGGAATATGTGATAGCAGTGCTAAGATGCCTGGGGTATTCTGTGAGCGAAATAAAGTCCAGTCTAGTACCCTCTCAAGACATGTGCTTTCTGGGTGTGAGACTGAATACAGCATCCCAGATGGCCTTTTTAACCCCGGACAAACAAAAGAGTCTATCCCTTTACTTCCATCAGCTATCTCATCAGTCCGGGCTGACTGCAAGGACAGTCCTTCAAGCCTTAGGGTTCATGGCATCTTGTATTCTGGTGCTTCCCAATGCCAAACTGCATATGAGGAAGCTACAATGGTATCTCAAAAATGTATGGACACAGCACTGCCAGGATCTGGACACTGTCATTCAAATAATACCTTGCATTCAAAAGGAATTTTTATGGTGGGCTCAGGAATGTCACCTAAACAAGGGACTCTCTGTGACCCGGCCAGAGGCGAGTCAAATTTTAATGACAGATGCCTCAGACATAGCTTGGGGAGCTCATCTAAATGGAAGGTGGATACAAGACAAGTGGCCTGCCAGACTACACCATCTACATATCAACATGAAGGAGATGTTAGCAGTCCAGTTTGCATTGATAGCTTTCAAGGATTTACTTCTTCCAGGGCAGGTGTTGATTCTAACAGACAACACAACTGTCATGTGGTACATCAACAAGTAAGGGGGAACACATTCTTATCCTCTATGCAGGCAAGCAATGATTTTGTGGGAGACTGCTCTCAGTTTACATCTAAGTCTTCAAGCAAGGTTTCTGCCGGGAGCACAGAACTCCTTAGCAGATGTGTTGAGCAGACAAATCATGGATCCCCACGAGTGGAAACTGGATCTTCATGTATTTCAGAAATTGACAGTGTCCTGGGGAACTCCAGACATAGATCTGTTCGCTTCTCCACTGAACCACCAGCTGCCAAAGTTTTGCACAAAGCGGTTTCATCCCACAGCTTGGAAAGTGGATGCTCTTTCTTTCAGTTGGAAAAATCTTCATGTGTATGCCTTTCCACCTCTGCCTCTCCTCTCAAAGGTACTTCTGAAGGTCAGACAGGACAAGCCAAGGATGATTTTGATAGCTCCAGATTGGCCTCGACAGCACTGGTACCCTCTGCTGAGAAGTCTAGTACAGAAGCCTCCATGGCCTTTGCCTTTGATTCCACATCTGTTGTCCCAGGAGGACAGTCATTTGCTCAATGTCAAACTTCACTCTCTTCACCTAACAGCATGGCATATTCTGTTTTGAACCATAGAGGGTCTCAACTTCCACAACGGGTTTTGAATGTGATTTTGGAAGCTAGAAGGCCTAGTACAAGAAAAGTGTACGCAGATAAATGGAAGAGATTTTTGTTTTGGAGTGCAGCTAAGGATTTGGATGTTTCTGAGCCTGATTTAAGTGTGGCTCTTCAATATCTTACTGAGTTATTGGATAAAGGTTTGCCCTTCTCTTCTATTAAGATTCATGCTGCAGCAATTTCAGCTCACTATGACTGTGACCCACTATTGTTTTCTCATCCTTTGTTCAAGCAATTTCTTAGAGGGGCAAAGAATATACGACCCCCACGAAGAGCTCCTACTCCTGCTTGGGATCTCAATTTTGTGTTGGAGAAACTCACTCTACAACCTTTTGAACCTGCAGCGACTGCTGAGTTGAAATATTTGTCATGGAAGACTGCTTTTTTGTTGGCCATTACCTCTGCAAGAAGGGTTTCTGAATTGCAGGCCCTTATGGCAGTTGAGCCTTTCTTAATTTTTCATAAGGACAGGGTATCTTTGCGCACTAATCCTTCCTTTATGCCTAAAGTGGTTTCTAGTGTGGCTTTAAACCAAACTATTCATTTGCCTACTTTTTATGCAAATCCCCAAAATAAAGGGGAAAAGATTTTGCACACTTTAGATGTACACAGGCAGTTGCGATATTACTTGGACAGAACTAAAGGGTTCAGACAATCTCAGCAGTTATTGGTTTCTTTTGCTTTGTGCTCTCAGGGCAAGCCCGTGTCAAAACAAACTATTTCTAGGTGGATTGGATTTTGCATTGCTTTCTGTTATTCCCATCATGGCAAAGAGATTCCAGCTGGGATTAGGCCTCATTCCACTAGGGCTACTGCCACTTCTACAGCTTTTTGAGGGGTGGCAACTAAGGATATTTTGGAGGCAGCCACTTGGAGTTCAGTGCATACCTTTCTAGGCATTACCACCTTCCACTGTACTCTAAATCCAGGGCTGGTTTTGCCACTGCCGTGTTGCAGGGCATTTTGGCAGCTCCTGCTTCTATATGATTTGGCCATCCTCCCTTACCTCTGCTTTGGGATTCTACCCAAGTGTTAGGACTGCAGCAATGTGAGATGAAGAACATAGTACAGTTTTGTACCTACCATAAATGTAGATGTTCGAAGATCTACATTGCTGCAGTCCAATTTACCCTCCCTCCTTCCCCTCTGTAGTTTGAGGTGGTTGTGTAGGTTGAGTTATCCTTCTGAGATATATTGTGCATATTGTATATATATTGTGTGTATTGTATATATTTTTGGTATTAGGCTGGTTGGTTGTTTAGTTGTTGTTGTTGGGTTTGGACCTTTCTTTTTAGGGTCTTCTGACATCTGGGGCAAGAAAAGACTGAGGATATGACGTCGGTCATGCGCATTTGTACCATGACGTTCTGATGTCAGTCAAATGCGCCTTGACCGACGTCAGCCTTATACTCTGATATTCGGGCCGACCGAGGGACAGCGGACTACCCAAGTGTTAGGACTGCAGCAATGTAGATCTTCGAACATCTACATTTATGGTAGGTACAAAACTGTACTTTTTGTACCTACCATAAATGTAGATGTCCGATAGGTATGCATCTGCAGTCAGGTTTACCCTCCCTCCTTCCCCTCTGTGGTATTTCTTGGGTACTTCTCCCTCTTATAGCTAGCTGGGGTTATCTATTATGGTGTATTTGTTTTATATTACTGTGCATGTTTGGAATTTTTTGCATCTCTCCAAATTTAGCCTTCCTTAGAGGGCACCTGGCATCTGGGGCAAGAAAAACTGAGGAAGATGGCATCGGCTGACGCTTTTATACCCCAGGCACTCTGACCGGGAAAGGCGACATCAGCCGCGCGGACCCAGACTTTGGAATCCGGCCGACTGAAGGGCTGCCTGAGGCAGGACAACCCATATGTAAGGACTGCAGATGCATACCTATCGGACATCTACATTTATGGTAGGTACAAAACTGTACTTTTTCTCCCTTTGGATGTGCATTAGACGTCTTTTTGTCCAATGGAGATTGTTCTGTACTGGGGCAATTCAGTTCTGGGAAACAGTCTGTACCTTACGTTTATGCTGTACGTCCTGTGTGGGGAGCATCCATGTGATGTGTGGCACATATAAGATCTAAAGGCTTTGTTATATTGGCCGGATGTTTGGCTATCCTTGGCAGGAGATCCCAGCCTAAGGTGAAGAATAGAGTAATAGTGAAGAGAAGAACATCTACTGTTAGGGTTAGGACAACTGTACTTTCTACTGACTATGTACCATACAAGAATATTGCAGTGGACTTTGACTCAGTGGTCTTAGTGCAGTCCATGTTTTTTTCCTATCATTTTTTTGGGAATCTGGTGGTCAAATCAGATGGTGGTGGTTGGAGTCACCCATAGTGAATGTTGAGAGAGAATTTTTTCCTTTCCCACAGGGTATGGTCATGATGGATGTCTCCTTTCTCTGGTGGGGTGAGAGGTATTTTTGTAGACTTTTCAGGGCTTCTGCCCCAAGGATGTGATTTCATTGCAAATGGACAATGTCTGTGGTTTGGTATCTGAACAAATGGGGGGATTTTGATCGTACACTCTTTGCTGGGAGGCCATGAGAGTTTGGCAATGGCTGATTCCATCTCAATGCTTTCTGCTAGCAGCATACATCCTGAGTAAATCCTACATTTTAATGACGGTCTGAGCAGGAAAATCCTTCCCCCATGAGTGGTCCCTAAATCTGTGGATAGAGGCACAGATTTTCTGGCATTGAGGCACTCAGTGTTGCGATATGTTTGCTTCCCTGACCTACACAAAGTGCAACAGTTATTGCACCCTAGTTCTTCCACAGGGACCTTCGCCCAGGGATGCTCTCCAATATACTTGGCCCCCAGGTCAACTATGCTTATCCTACCACTCTTCTGATGATAACATTTCTCCTGAAAGCTGCCCATTGCAGACTGACTGTAATTCTCATTGCTCCTTTTTGGCATTGTCAGGTTTGGTTCCCTTTTCTGTGGCCTGTTCTGCGGTACCCTCCCTGGGTGCTAGATCCCATCCCAGACCTGATCTCTCACCCAGCAGGCTTGGACCCACCCAGCCTCTAGAGTCTCAAATTAACCACGTGGTCTCTCCAATTCCCTTGATGGCCAGTGATCCTAAGCTCTCTGATAGAGTAGTTCACATTTTTGTCTCTTCCCAGAAACCATCTCCTCACAAAGTTAATGCTAGTAAGTGGGAAGTGCTTCAGTGTATGGACATCCTCTAAAGGTTTGTATTCTTTTTCAACATCTTTGGATGCCATCCTTGATTTCCGTACTGATCTGTTTAAATCTAGATCTAGTTATTCCACTGTTAAAGTTCAAGTTAGCTGCCGTTTCCAATTTTAATATTGCCAGACATGATAATCTGGTAGCAGCTTTGAAGGTTTCCAAGGCTTTTCTCAGATGAACATTCTTGTTGCGTCTTCCCATTTGGGATCCTGTTCCTCCTTGGGATTTACCTTTTATGCTTCACATTCTTGCTATACCTCCTTTTGAGCCTTCAGAGACAGTCTCATTGAAATTGTTGTCTTGGGAGATTCTTTTCTTAGTGGCTGTCACTTCGGCCAGATGTGTGTCAGAACTGTGGGCCTTAGCCTCTGTACTTCCATATCTTTCATGAGGATAGGGTTTGCTTCAGAAGGGATCCTGCCTTTTTGCCTAAAGTGGCGTCAGAAGCCACCTTGAATCGGGCCATTCATTTGGCAGTATTTTTCCCCAATTTTTCACCCAGGGAGAATATTTATTTCATTGCCTTGATGTTAACAGGCAACTAAAATTTTATCTAGATAGAACCAAGTCCATTAGGAAGTCTGACCAGCTGTTTGTTTCCTAGTCCAATGCCTGGTTGGGCAAGCTGATGTCTAAACCTACCTTATCTAAATGGCTTTGTGATTGCATTTCTTGAGGATATAAATTGAAAGAAAAGCCTTTCTTGAGGATATAAATTGAAAGAAAAGTCTTTGCCTTGTAAGCAGAAGGGCCACTCTACCAGAGTTATGGCTACTTAGTTACAGCCTTTTTTTGAGAGTTTCTGTTGATGACATTTGTGCTCCACCTACTTGAGTAGATATATACGCACAGTTGTCTCACTGAAGTTGGATATACAGTCGAGGTCTAGGGCCTCCTTTGGTTCCATTGTATTGTGGAATGTTCTGTCCTAGGAACTCCCTGCAGTGACACGTCTGGAGATTGTGTCCCAAAGGTTGAAGCCAGATGGAAAAAGCAACATTGGATATGAAAGTTATGTACTTAACATAACAATAGATCCATGTTGTCTGTTTCCATCTGTGTCAACAGCCTCTCCCTCCTTTCCCTGTCTTGTGTTGTAGTTCGCCTGAGCATTGGAAGAACAAGTTGTTTATGCATCTTTTCCCTTGTTTTGTGGTCTTGGTGGGTTATGGTTGGAATTTTGTGAAGAGAGGCAAACTCAACCTGAGGTAGCTGTAGAGCGAGTAAGGTACTGTGAGTAGAGGAGGCAGAGCTTGGGGGACTAAAGTCTTTGGAGGTGGCTGGTCTCTGACCCAAGAATGATTTGATAACCCACACTTCAAAATGGAATGAAAGAAATAACACTGATCTGTCATTATGGTAAGTACATCATTTTTGTTTTTCCGGGATATCATTGAGGCTCATAGTCACTAAAGAATTTCAGATTTCACATCCTTCAGAAAGTGTATGCCAGTGCAGAAACTGTTCTGTCAACATTCTACATTTGAGTAATACTTAAGATGTATCCATGCCTTTGGGCATTTTTTTCATGTTTTTTTTTTGGTTTTCTCCCTGATTTTTGTGCTTAAGAGGTTGAGATGTCTTTTATCACAGTCAGATAAAGGTGTACACAGCAAAATGGCTATAATTGCTGGATGAGGTGGAGACAGGTATGGAGCTGCCTGTGGAGCACAAGATTTATAACAAGCTTTTGATGTGTAATAATGTTTTACATGCTTATTGTTGTATTTGTATGCTTCATCTGTATTGTAAACTATGAACAATTAGTTTCAATTTTGCTTTTCCCAAGCTTAGCTAAGTGGTCCACCTGGATCAGTGCTGTACCCTGGTCAACAAATGGCAAATAAATAAGTAACTTGTCCTCTTGTCAATTACTCAGTTTAAACCCTCTTGTCAGGACTAGTGTGCGTTTTTGCATAGCGAGCAAGAGTACTTTACTGTCACTATTTTTTTATTGCATTTGGACATTTGCAGTGCACGTAGTCAGTTGGCTGTGTTTGATGTGAATGAATATGGATGGATTGTAATGACAGCAGTTAGTGTTTTTTTATGGTTGAAAGATTCTAAAATGGGTAGCTTGTTATTAGTAAATGTTATTTCATCTCCTGATAAAAAAATATTTATGTATACGTAGCTTGATAGGTTAATACTAAATCTGCCCTTGCGGGACATTTTAAGCTTAGCCATTTTCCTTTTTGGTGCTTAAATGAATCTATCCTATTTGGTGCTAGAATGGCATTAACTATCCCATGGTCAATAATTGATCTGATATTGTCATTTTCATTCATTCTGCAACATATGGGTTCGGATCTGACCCTCAGATCGAGACTGCAACCTTCTATAGATTCTAGGATCCGACTCTCGAGCTTCTCCATTACCCATAATGCCCCTGACCACTGCAATACCTCAAATTCTGTTTGCCACTCTTCAGGTTCGGATGGGATTGCTATCTCTCAAGCTAGGGGTGTTAGTGAGTATGAATTAAAACTTATTTTGTTCCCTTTACATTTAATCTGTAACTTTTTTGAACTGTAGTTAATATCTCCTTTACCCTTTATATCAGCACTTTTGGTATTCTTAATCTACCATAGCTGGTAGTTTTCCTGTTCTCTCTCTTTTTTTTTTTTCTCTCAGATCTACCATTGTTGGTATTTGTTTCCTCTATAACTGTATATAATAGTTTGTTTTAGTGATTGACGTTAGTCCTTAGGTCTAAATAACATTACTTATTACTGTTGTTTGCTAATTTATTCCAGTATGGCAGAGTCCAAACCGACTGGATTCAAAAAGTGCACTTCTTGTGGGCATAAGATCCCCAACTCTGATGCCCACAGAGAGTGTGTTTATTGTTTGGGTCCATCACATCTGGATACTTGTTCAATATGTGTGGCTCATAGTGACAGGCGAAATAAGTTGATTTTGAAAGGCCTCCTCGTAGCCTCAGCGTTTTCTACTACTGCTTCCCCATCAGAGGCTCAAACCCCCTGTCAAAAGTCTAGGGAGCTGAGGCAGCTTCGTAAACGGTTGTCTATCCGGTGTCCTCACTCCGCGCCTCGTTCGGAGCCACCTAAAGAGATTCAGATCCGACTCAACCTTCAGTCTCATCTCCTTGTCTTCAGACTCCCAGGTTTTTCCAGGAGCTGAATTCACCAAGGTTAAGGTCTCCATTTTTACAAGAGACGCCAAAAACTGTATCTAGACCACCTTTCACCTAATCTTTGGTTAGGTCATCCCGAAGTCTCTCTGAAGTGGAGGTGGATAGGATGATGAGCAAGTTATTCAGGACACAGATCAAGATAAGAGTCTTGCCTGCTCTGTCTCCCATCAAATCTGATAGCCGAAAACCTTCTTTTCAACCTGATGTTCTTCATGTTTCACTGTTGCAGTCCTTACACTTGGGTTATCCTGCTGGCAGGCTACTCTCAGTCCGCCTGAATTCCAAAGTCTAGGTCCGGCGTCGGTTGCTGTTGCCTCTTCCCTGACGTCAGTGCATCAGGGGTATAAAAGATGCAGCCGGCACCATTTTCTTCAGTCTTTCTTGCCACGCGGTAACCGAAGCATAAGCAGTTCGCAAGTGCCGGTCGGCCGACTCCTGAGATTTTTGTGTTCGAATTTCAGATTCAAAGTCTTCATTAAAAGCTAAATACCCTGTTGGGGAAACTTTTTTCTTGCTCCAGACCAATGTCAGAAAAAGTTAATAATTGTATTTCTTGTGGGAATTAAATACCTCAAAAGGACTTTCATTCTTACTGTATTCCTTGCCTAGGCCCTAACCACGATGTTGCTAGTTGTCGGTTGCATTACACTATTTTGGCAGAAGATTTAATTATACCATGTCGTCAGATAGCCATCCGACTACCGGAGTTCACAAGAAACACAAAGAAAAGGACAGGCATCCGAGGCCCAAAACCGATGACGAGGCTTCTTCTAAGCCAGTCGCCGGTTCACCGGTTCTCAGTGAGGCGCCTTCGCAGCCCTGACGCCCGCTACTTTAGACCTGCAGGCTGCTACTGACTCCCACGTGGAGTCGCCTAGGCCGCTGGAAGGTCTAAGTATTGGACCTTCGGAGACTATTCCCTCAGATGGGTCCGGAGCCGCTGAGCAGGCATTAGCGTCTGAGGGTGTTTTCAGACCAACTCTATTATCATTAAAACCACTTCAGCTTCAAAGGCAAAGACTAAAGTACCCTTAAAGACAAAGAAAGAAGTACAACAGCCTCATGGACAGGCCTCTATGCCCAAAAAACAAATGCTCAAAATGGTCAAAGACTTAATTACTTTGATCAGGGGTTCCCATCCCCCTCCTGATAAAAGGCCTAGGCAAGAGACAGAATATGAATCTTCAGATCAGGTTTCCATTTCATCTGATTCCTCTTCTGATCAGGAATACTCTCTTCCTCCATATGAGGATTCTGATGCTGAAGAATCTATCCCTTCAGCCTCTCTTCCTGAGGATTACTCTTTTGGGGAAACCTTGCATACCATGAGGGAGCATTTCCACTGGAAGAGCCAAGATTTTTCAGAATCTAAGAAAAGGCTCAGAGACTTCCTTTTACTACCACAACACAGGCCCCTAGCTATTCCACCTGTGTTAGACATTGTTGATGATGTATTTTCAGAGTCCAGTCTGACCCCTGACTCAGCTCCTGTTAAGCCGGACAGGTACTACAGGGTCCCTGACTCTCATAAATTCCTTTTCAAAAACCCTGCTGCTGACCCAGAAACCATCTCTCAGGGTCCCAAATGGGTCAAAGCTTCCGCTGCAAAAAACCCTACCCCCTCTGACAGGGATTCTAGGGCATTGGACAGATAGGGAAAAAAGATTTACACTTCAGCTACCTTGGCTATAAGGGCTTTAAATTGTCATTTTCATATGCTCAAATATCAGCAATATATTATGTCACTGCTTAAACAGAAAATGTTGACAAATTCTGAATGTGCAGAAAACAAAGAATTGCAGGATTTATTGCATGCAGCTGAACAAGTTGGAAAGCATACTTTGCAATGTGGTTTTGATTCTTTGGAGGTCTCCTACAGAGCCGCTGTTACTGGTTCTGTCATCAGGAGGCATGCTTGGTTAAAGGAACAAAGTCTGCCTGATCATGTCAAAGCAATATTATTAGATTCCCCATTACAGCATGATACTTTGTTTGGTGTTAAAGCAGAAGAGGTGTTAAAGAAAATGGAGGGCAAAGCGAAATCTATGCAAACGGTTAAGGATTTTTTTTACAGGTTCAACCTCCAAGAATTAGCAGACACTGGCCTACAAAGAATTGGTCCTTTCCAGTGTCAGACAGACCACAAAGGGGCAGATACAAACGCCCAAGAGGCAGACCCAGCCCCAAGGTTCATACAGGTCTAAACAATGGGGTGCTTCTACCTCCAAAAGTGGAGAAGACAAATCACAACCATACAGGAAACAGTCCCATTGGCTTCCCCCTGCCTGCACCAAGCACTTATCTTCTGGCAGCACCTTTAGGGGGAAAACTAGCACTTTTTTCTCAAAACTGGCACATAATAACCCAGGACAAATGGGTCCTAGAGACAGTGTCACAAGGCTACAAGTTTCATTTTCATACTCTGCCAAGGGCAAATGGTTGGCCAGACCTGCCAAAACATCAATGGGCAGAGGCACAAAAACAAGTCTCTTCCCTCATGGACATGAGGGCCATTCAACAAGTACCAGAGCAAGAGCAGGGACAAGGAATTTTATTCAAGACTGTTTTTGGTACCAAGAAAGGACAAGACCTGGAGACCAATACTGGACCTATCTATTCTAAACACATTTCTGGATATATCAAAATTCAAAATGTTGACTCTCCAGCAACTTCTGCCCATGCTGGGGAAGAAGGCTTGGCTGGTGACTTTAGACCTAAAAGAGGCATACCTGCATGTCCCAATCAGACAAACACGCAGAAGATACCTCAGATTCAAAGCTGGCTCAATGCACTACCAGTTCTCTGCACTGCCCTTTAGCATAGATCTACTGCACCCAGGGTCTTTACAAAGTGCCTGGCACCAGTAATTGCATTCTGCAGACAAAGAGGAATGCAGATATATCCTTACTTGGACGACTGCCTCATTCAAGCAGAGAACAAGGACATTCTACTACAGCATCTGGTGTTTGTAAAGAGGTTTATAACAGGCCTAGGGTACACAGTCAACGAAAAGAAATCAAAACTAGTACCCTCTCAAGAGATAATATTCCTGGGTGCAAGCTTAAATACAACTGTCCAGATGCTTATCTCATGCCAGACAAACAAAGGCAACTGACTACCTATTTCAACCTGTTGGCAACAAAGGCCCAGTTATCTGCAGGATAAATTCTGCAGGCTTTGGGCTTCATGGCATCCTGCATTCTACTAATTCCATATGTGAGACTGCATATGAGGAAATTTCAATGGTACCTAAAAAGTGTTTGGACTCAACATTGCCACAGCCTGGAAACAATAATTACCCTCATTCCCTGCCTGCAACAGGAGTTTCGTTGTTGGGCGAAGGCTTGTCACCAGAACAAGGGACAGCCATTCACCTTACCCCCAGCCAGGCAGACATTAACAACGGATGCATCAGATTATGCCTAGGGGGGGCCCACATGGCAGGAAGTTGTATTCAAGGAACATGGTCCGCAAACCAAATGCATTTACATATCAATCAAAAAGAGATGCTAGCTGTTCAGAATTCCCTGACAGCCTTCAAGGACCTACTTCATCCGGGACAACTACTGATAAAGACGGACAACACCACGGTCATGTGGTATATAAACAAGCAGGGAGGCACTCATTCTTACCCTCTTTGCAGACTAGCCATGAATCTGTGGGACACAGCTTTGACTTGCCAAGTACATCTGCAGGCATAATTCCTGCCAGGAAAGATAAATACTCTGGCAGACGAACTAAGCAGAAACCTCATGGATCCCCATGAGTGAAAATTGGATCCACAAGTCTTCAGCATGATAACAAGGAAATGGGGATGCCCGGATATAGATCTATTTGCCTCTCCTCACAACTACCAACTAGAAAGATTCTGCACAAGGACTTATCACAGACAAGCATGGAAAGTGGACGCCCTCTCTTTCAGCTGGAAAAGCTTAGCCGTATACGCCTTTCCTCCACTGCCTCTCCTCCCCAAGGTACTCCTAAAGGTCAGACAAGAGAAGCCGAAGATGATACTGATTGCCCCAGACTGGCCCTGCCAGCACCGGTACCCAATCCTAAGAACTTGTCTCAATGCCCGGCTTGGACCTTGCCTCATATACCTCCTCTACTGTCCCAACAAAACAATCAGATCTTGCACAGCCAATTAAAGACCTTAAATCTGACAGCATGGCAGATAATGTAGTGATACAAAACGCGCCTCTCACTAAAGCTGTAATGGATGTCATTTTGGAGGCCAGAAGGCCTAGTACCAGAAAATCTTACGCTGGAAAATGGAAGAGATTCTGTGCTTGGAACCAGGCACAAAGAATTGACACAGCTGTACCAAATATTCCTCAGATTTTGCAATACTTAACTGAGATGCTGGACAAAGGCCTATCCTTTTCATCAATTAAAATTCATGCCTCTGCCATTTCAGCTCATTACAATACAGAGCCACCAATCTTTTCTCATCCCTTGTTAAGGCAGTACCTCAGAGGAGCCAAAAACTTAAGGCCTCCAAGGAGATCACCAGTACCTGCATGGGACCTCAATTATGTTTTGGAAAAACTCACCCTGCCTCCTTTTGAGCCAGCCGCTACAACTGATATAAAGTTTTTATCTTGAAAAACAGCTCTGCTCCTAGCAATAACCACTGCAAGGCGAGTCTCAGAGCTACAGGCACTCATGGCTGTGGAACCTTTTATCATTTTTTATCCAGACAGGGTTTCTCTGAGGACAAACCCAACATTTATGCCTAAGGTAGTGTCCAGTGTGGCCCTTAACCAAACTATTCATCTGCCTACTTTTTATCCAAACCCACAGAATAAGGGGGAGAGAATTCTGCATTCTTTGGACATACACAGACAGGTACGCTTCTACTTGAACAGAACCAAAGCTTTCTGAAAGATAGAGCAACTACTAGTGGCATATGCTGCAGGATCACAAGGAAAGGCTATCTCAAAGCAGACTATTTCAAAGTGGCTAGGCCACTGCATTCGTTTCTGCTATTCACAACATGGCAAGCCAGTGCCTAAGGGCATTAGGCCACATTCAACCAGTGCAGCAGCCACTTCAGCAGCCTTCCTCAGGGGAGTACCAACCAAAGACATATTTTAGAGGCTGCTACCTGGAGTTCAGTGAACACCTTTACAAAGCACTATAATTTACCGCTCTACTGTAAATCCAGGGCAGGCTTTGCCACTGCAGTTCTGCTGGGCCTCATCCTAATGCTGTTTAGCTCTAGCCTCCCAACCTTAGCTTTGGGATTCAACCCAAGTGTAATGACTGCAACAGTGAAACACAAAGAACATAGTACAGTTGTGTACACTTACCATAAATTTAGTTGTTTGAGTGTATTCACTGTTGCAGTCCAGGTTACCCACACACCATCCCCCATATCTTTGCTGCAATTTATCTGCTCTTCTGTAACCTATACAACCTATGTGGTGTATTTGCTTATAGATGAAGGTATTATATATATTTTGGTTCATGCATGTTTTATTGGCATATTTTTAGCCTACCCTATTGGGGGGCACCTGACATCTGGGGCAAGAAAAACTGAAGAAAATGGCGTCTGCTGCATCTTTTATATACCCCTGGTGCATTGATGTCAGGGAAGAGGCGACGGCAACCGACGCTGGACCTAGACTTTGTAATTCAGGCCGACTGAGGGTAGCCTGCCTGCAGGATAAACCCAAGTGTAATGACTGCAACAGTGAATACACTCGAACATATACATTTATATAAGTGTACACAACTGTACTTTGTCACTTCTTCTCCGATCTGGCCTTCCATCTTGGAGTCATCGGATCTGAGGATTCCTAGAGTCGAGTTTTCAGATCCAAAGTTTTGTGTTTCTTCCACTCTTGGCATCCCTGCTTTGATTGGCTCCTTACCTGTCAGAGTTGCAGCGTCTGATCCGAGGGGCAGACCTCAACTCCAAAACTCTTGGAGTTGTCAAGTCCCCTTGGCAATTGACAGCTCTGCTGTGACTCCTCCTTCGGAGCTGAGGGTTGGGGAGAGCTCAGGACTGTCTGCTTCAATAGCCGCTGCTCCAGGTGGTCTTTCCTTGGTCTCTCCCGGTCCTTCTGTCTTCGAAGTGTTGGAGAGGGTTTTCTCTTATCTGAGAGTAGGCAAAACTCTTTCACCATCAGATCCATCCCGTGCTTCCTATAAAGGAACCTGTGCCTGAGTCTACTTATCCTGCTCCTCCGGGACAGCCTGCCCGAATGAGCTTCCATCCAGTTCCCACTTGAGAGCTCCCCACCTCTTATGATGCCCCACCAGAATATCCCACTGAGGAGGTCCCTCGGAAGAGGAAGTACTTAAATTCCATTCAGGAATCTCTTGCAGAAGACACCAATTTTGATGAAGGGGAAGGGTCCCTCTGATCTCCACCTGAGGATGTCTTCTTTGGAGACCTTTTAGAAATCCTTTGCCAGAAAAGGTGGTTGGTCTTCCCAAACCCCTTCCCAGGAGGAGTCTGAAGCCTTCGGGTGTGGCCCTTAATGTTGTGGGTTACCCCCCCCGTAGATCAGCTTGTAGACCTTGTCTTCCACAAGGCATGGAAGGAACCAGACTGCATGGAACCAATTCCCAAACATCCAGATACAAATTTTGAACTCACCCCTTGATAGACAGTACTGGACTAAAGGGGGTCCCTTTAGATGCCAAGGTTGTGTCAGCCACCAGAAAGGAGCTAGCAGAGCTTCTCATTCCACCCCCTAGTAGCGGGTCTAGGGTGTTGGACAGGTTTGGAAAATGAGTGTATGCATCAGTGACAATTGCCTCTCATTTACCGAACTAGCTGGCACATTTCACCAGATTACAGATGACTTGATAAAGGAACTCTCTCTATTTCTACCCCTGGGTCCGTGTCCGCAGAGGAACAGAAGTCTTTTTCCTAATGACTGGCCACCCTGCAATCCATTTCAAATGCGTCCATGAGATTAATCTGGCATACAGCTCAAGGGTACCTCAAGGGTGGCTGGTTCAGGCATAGCCATAAGGAGACATGCCTGGATGTAGTTGAGATTTTGCGGAGGCTTTTAAGGCATCATTCATCAATGCTCCTTTTGATGGATCTTTGTTTGGGCCCACCGTGAAAGAGACTCTTTTCTGCAGTGTTCAGGATGGAAAGACCTTATCTGCTCTCGGAATCTGTTTCTCTACCCTGTAGATATGTTTCTCTTGGAATGAAAGCAGAGGGAAGAAGATGTGATTCCGGAAGTCTCAAGGCTTTTTTGAGAATCATGCAGAGATTTTTTCCCCTAGAGGCAGGGGGAAAATACCTACAATGGTATACATTGCCCATGTGGCAGAGGGGGTTCGCAGAATCAAAGAGATAGATTCCTTCTTGGACAGGTCCTTTCAGCGGTCCTGACAGGTTACCACCAGGCTGTCCCTCTCTGGAGGCACTTGGGGTCACTTATCCTTCCACCTAGACGCCTGGATAGCCATCAAAAAAGATTCATGGGTGCACAGGATCATATCCAAAGGATATTTCATTCCCTTTTCCCAGCCACCCCTAAAGAAAAGAAAGTGTCTCCCCAATGTTCCACCCATTCAGAGGGATCTTGCAGCTATAGAAATTCCAAAGCTGCTAAACAAAAGAGCCATCCAAGAGGTCCCCCAAGACTTAAGAGGATCTGGAATTTACACTATGTTCTTTTTTTATTGCTGTAGAAAACAGGGGACTTGACCTGTATTAGATCTCCGTTATGTCAGTTTGTAAAGAATTCCAAATTCCAGATGGTCACGGTATAGTCCATTATGGTTTTCTTGCAGAAGAAAGACTAGATGTGCACAATCTGTCTTCAAGATGCATACTATCACATCAAAATGAACAAGCACTCTCGAAAATAGCTACTCTTCTGGCCGGAAGCCAGTCATTATCAGTTCAGAGCCCTGGCCTTCGGTCTGCATCTATATCATAACATCAACAGCTTAGGTTGTCGAATCCAAAAACATCGACACCTAACTGTCGAAAGCTTACAACAGCAAATGGGCACATCATCAAATTCTTTCCTCGAGAAAGAATTCGAGTGGCTGTCTGTAAACAAAATAAACACACCCAAATATAGAGGAGGGCTTCACCCCCCCCCCCCAACTAAATATACCAACTCTGAGATCGCTGTACATTGGGGAAAGGGCAAATCTCCGATAATGGCCACACGACTATTTTCCCAAGGAAAGAATTCGATAATGTGGCCGTTTGCTCCTGTAAGCTTTCGACTCGTAGGTGCCGATGTATAAGCATTTGACAACCTCAGCTGTCGACAATACAATAGGAACCCTTCGGTCTCACCACAGCCCCCAGGATGTTCACCAAATGCATAGCAGTAGTAGCAGCTCAGCTCAGACTGCTCAAGAGTCAGTTTGTTTCCTTACTTAAGTGACTGGCTGTTCACAGCACTGACCATGCATCTCCTTGTAGAAGCCAGAGACTGTTTGCTCAAGCTATATCATTCACTGGGAATCACTGTCAATATGGACAAATCACAGCAGCCTGTACAAGTTGTGGAGTTCATAAAGGCTCGGTTTAGACACTGCCAGTTCTTTAGCTCTTCTGCCTCTAAACGGAGTTCTTACACTGAAGATGTGTGTCAGTCAAATTTTTTCTCTTCCTTCTCCTGCAGTAAGGGTCTATGTCACGTTGTCGAACTCTTAAAAGTTCAAATGTCATATGGTTGGCACCATATGATCGAATTTTAAAAAGGTTGAACGTTTCAACGGAGATCTCCATACAGTGCGGAATGGGCAGATTTGCATTTTCTGCACTGTAGTGTGATCTCTGCGTTGGTTTATTTAAAGAGCGAGGGGTGTGGGGAGTGCAGGGGGGCTTGCCCCCTTCTTAAACCGTTCCGGTAGGTTTCTTCCTTTGGTTTATTTTTTTATTACATTTTCAAACTTTTAAAAGTTCGATCATATGGTGTCGACCATATGACGTTCGAACTTTTAAAAGTTTGATTATGTAATATACACGCTACAGCAAAACTGGTCCTCAGAGCTCTAGGGTCAATGGCTGCTGCAGTTGCTTTTAATTCCCACTGCTCACCTCCACATGAGAATTCTAAAATGGACCCTAGCGGTGCAGTGATCCTTTCATCGACGCTCTTTAAAACATCCAGTAAAACTGTCCCAGGCTTGCAGGAAGCCCCTTATTTGGTTCATAGGTGTGTACTAGGCTAATGGCCCTGCAGCCTTACAAGCCTAGCCCATAGGATTACCCTGGCATCGTGCCACCTGACCTTAGTTCCCAGTGCCTCTGTCGAGTAAAGCCACTGGAGTGATCCCGTGATGAATTTTCTATTTCCCATCCACTTATCAAAATTTCCCTTGAAGAGAGCCAGTGAGGTACTCTGCTTGACATGTATGGGAAATCTGTTCTGTAGCATAGGCAGTCTGTGGGTTATGCACCTGTCCCTCCAGCATGTTCTGTTGATTGTGGTAATGAGGTTTAGGTCTCTGGAGCATGTGGTGCAGAGGAATTGGGATTTCTTTAGATGTAGCATTTCTAACAGAGCTGGGTCAGACATGGCTTTGTAAGTCAAGCAGAGATCGCCTCTAAGTAGACGATATGAGAGAAAGAATAGTTTGGAGTTTTTTTTTAGTCTGCCCATATAGGACAAATGTTTAAGGCGTAGGATCCTCTTTATGAGGTACTTTTGTGGCCTCTCCAGTTGTTGCAGATGTTTAGTGAGGCACATGCCAAATGGAGCATTGTACTCAATTACTGGCCTAATGAGGGAAGAGTAGAGGGAGACAGTGACCTCTTTCTTTCTGAATGCAAAACCCTTAGTAATGAGATGTGCCACATAGAAGGACTTTCTGACCACAGTGACAATGTGGTGGTCAAAAGAGAGGTTACTGTCAACCTTTGTTCCCAGATCTCATAATGCCTTCTGTGTGCAGTGGACTAACATTGATGTGGTAATTCATGGGAACTGGGTTTTTTGCAAAGAGGATGACTACACATTTTTTGGCATTGAGCTTAAGGCCATGGTTGTGTCACCAGTCGTTGGTCTCAGTGAGGCCTTTCTGTAGGATGTCAACATCACTTGAGGAGTTAATAATAGCTCCCAACTTGCAATCATCTGCGAACTTTGTCAGCCAGAGTCCCTTTGTGTTGGCCTGGACTTCAGAGAAGTAGATATCGGAGAGGACTCAGGACTGAAAAGTGTGGGACTCCACTCATGACTGGTCAGCAGTCTGACTTGAAGTCGGCTACTTTCACACTGTGGGCTCTACCGGTGAGCCAGGTTGCAAACCACCTAGTGATATAGGGGTTGATGCCTAGCTTAGTGAGTTTTTCTATGATTCCTAAGTGGGGAATGATGGGTTCAGTCCAAGGAGATCAGTCAATGGAGTCAATTTATCCTTCCTCCCCCGAATGCCACATTGACTACGGATGCTTCCCAGTTGAGATGAGGGGTGGCATTTCTTGGGACAGACTGTTCAAGGCACGTGGTCCCCACAAGAGACCAGTTTGCATGTCAGAGTCCTACAGATGAGAGTGGTGATTCTAGAATTGCAGGTCTTTCAGAGCTTTCTTTCCTGTAGTGACTGTTGGATTTTAAATGGACAGCATGTCAGTAGTAGTCTGGTACATCAACCAATGGGGTGATCCAAATCCTACCCACTTTGTCGAGAAGCAACAAGAGTATGACAGTGGGCAATTTCATCCAACCACTTTCTTGTAGCGATACACACATTGGGGAAATCCAGCGTTCTGGCAGACGAACTCGGCAGAACCATCATCAGTGCCTCATGAGTGGTCTCTCAGTGGCAAATATGATCTCCCACATGGTCAGCCTTGACGCGACCTATTTGCATCTCCCCTCAACAAATGCAGCAAGTTCTTTGCCCTTATTCCCCCCACTCAGGGACAGTCACCAAGAGATGCTCTAGTCTGTGTTTAGCCCATCGGTCTCCTTTATGCTTATCCCCAAATTTCTTCAGAAAGTACTTCAGTTGAATTGCATAGAAATCCTTGTTGCTCCTTTTTGGCCTGGACAAGTATGGTTTCCCTTCCCTTGGTCTCACCTAGTACATCCTCCTTGGACGCTGGACCCCAGTCCAGACCTCCTCTCTCTGCCGTCAGGCCAGATTCAAACAAACATTGCAGGCCTCAGGTTGACTGCATGGGTTTCTCCAGTTCCAGTGATAGCTAGACATTCCAGGTTTTCCTCCACAATTCAAAAAATACTAATCTCATCTTATAAACCTTCAACTATAAAGGTTGAAAAAAGTAAATGGAAAAGGTTTTAGTTTTGTGCTCAGCAGAGAAAGTTGGATCTTGTACTGCTCCACTTTGTACTATTCTTGATTTCCTTGCTTCTAGTTTTCAAGAGGGGAGGACGTTTTTCCACTATTAAAGTTAAGTTAGCCATCTCCAACTGTCACATTGGAGAGAATGCTTCTTTTCTAGTGTCATCTAAATTATGTAAGGCCTTCCTAAAGGGTACGCTTTCACTCAGACCTTCTGTAAAGGACACTATTCCACCTTGGGACCTCACTATGGTTCTGCAGTCTTTAGTACACTTTCCTTTTGAACCATCAGCTGAAGTAGATGTCAGATTTCTTCTCTGGAAGACTGCCTCTTTGGTAGCTATAACTTCTGCAAGATGACTATCTGAACTCTAAGCTCTGTCTTCCAAACCACTGTATTTGTTTTCCCACAAAGATGGAGATGTTCATCGTGCATTACAGCTGCAGTAATTACATATGGGTTTTCAGCCGGCAGGCGGTCCCTCGGTCGGCCGAATTCCAAAGTCTTGGTCCGGCGTCGGTTGTTGTCACGTACTCTTCTGACGTCAGGAAGGCTAGAGTATAAAAGACACAGCCGACGCCCTTCTTCAGTCTTCTTTGCCGCGCGGTGCCCGAAGCAGAAGCAGTTCGCAAGTGCCGGTCGGCCAGCACCTTGATTACGAAAGAATTTCGGAACCGAAGTCTTCATTAAAGCTAAGTACCCCGTTGGGGAACCTTTTCTTGCCTCAGACCGATGTCAGAAAAAGTTAATAATTGTATTTCTTGTGGGAAGCAAATACCGCATAAGGATTTCCATTCCCTTTGCATACCTTGTTTGGGCCCAGACCACGACGTCTCGGGCTGCCGCTTTGTGCTACCTTCAATAAGCGCACTATCAAGCGTCGGGAGTTCGCCCAACACTATTTTGGCAAAGCGTTAAATTATAAAATGTCGTCGGATACTCCGACTACCGCTATGTCCAGAAAACGCAAAGAAAAGGACCGTCAGTCGAGAACTGCGGTCTCCACCGACACCACGCGAAACAAGCTCCACGTGGGCGGTTCTCAGTGAGATGCCTTTGCAGTCCCTGACTATCGGCGACACTCCCTCAGCGGGTCTTCTGTACCTGAGACCGCTGGTTCTTGATCCTTTCCCAAACTACTACGAAGCCCCTGTTCATGTCGAACCCACCAATGTGGATAGATCTACATCCACCCATGGTGTATTTAGGCCTTCATCTTCCTTCTCCATCAAGGCCTTTACAAAAGCCAAATCAGCCAAGCATCTTTCTAGGTCTGCCTCACAAGGCCCAAGACCTGGGCCCATGCCTAAGAAGCACATGCTTAAAATGGCTGAAGACCTGATCACTCTTATCAGAGGCTCACAGGCCCCTCCGGACAAGAGACCCAGAGTAGAGGAGGATTCTCCTCCTTCTGACCAAGAATCCATTTTATCAGAACATTCTGATGCTGAAGAACAGTCTTATTCACCTTTTGAGGATTCGGATGCAGAGCAGTCCATTCCTTCTGTATCCCCCCCTGAGGATTTTTCCTTTGGGGAAACTTTACACTCCTTGAGAGAGCACTTCCATTGGGAAGGCCAAGACTTTTCAGACTCCAAGAAAAGACTTAGGGAATTCCTCTGGTTACCTCAGCATAGACCTCTGGCTATTCCTCCTGTTTTGGAGGTTTTGGATGGCGTATACCGGAGGCCTGTTTAAATCCTGATTCTCTGCCTCCTGCTCCAGTTAAGCGGATAGGTATTACAGAGTTCCTAATTCTCATCAGTTCCTCTATAAAGGCCATAATGCAGACCCTGAAACTATTTCTCAAGGCCCTAAAGGAATTAAGGCTTCCACGGCCAAGAATCCACTACCTACGGAAGGGAATCTAGATCACTAGAAAGGTGGGGTAAGAAGGTTTACACCTCGGCCACCCTTGCCATGAGGGCCTTAAACTGCCAGTTTCATATGATTAAATATCAGCAATTTCTGTTATCACAATTAAAAACAAAATGTCACAACCTGAACAACCAGATTTAAAGGAGTTGCAGGATATGATGCATAGTGCTGAGCAAGTGGGCAAGCACACCTTACAATGTGGTTATGATGCACTAGAGGCCTCCAGCAGATCAGCCGCCACTGGAGCAGTCATTCAGACATGCATGGCTAAGGGAACAAAATCTTCCAGATCAGGTGGAAGCAAAAATTCTAGATGCACCGTTACATAAGGATGTTCTTTTTGGTGGTAATGCTGAGGATATTTTACGTAAAATGGAAGAAAAGGCAAAATCTATGCAAACTGTCAAAGCTTTCTTACAGGTTCAGCCACCAAGGTTCAGCAGGAATTGGCCGTCATAAGACTGGTCCTTTCCAACCACTGACAAAGCCCAAAGGGGCAGATACAGGCGGAAGGGGCAGAGGACAACCCCAAGGATCCTACAGAGGCAGACAATGGCAATCACCAACTCCAAGAAGTGGTGACGACAGTGCACAGCAGTACAGGAAGCAAACTCAATGACTCCCTCATTTCCATGCCAAGCAGAATTCAACTGGCAGCACCTTTGGGAGGGAAACTGGCACTATTTGCAAACAATTGGCATATTGTCACAACAGACAAATGGATTCTGGACATAATAAACAGAGGCTACAAATTTCATTTCCACACTCTTCCAAAAATGAGAGGCATGCCAAACCTACCACAAAATCAAAGGGTAGAGGCACAACTACAAATCGCAAAGCTCCTAAACATGAGGGCTATACAAAAGGTACCTACGCACCAACAAGCACAAGGTTTTTATTCAAGGCTTTTTCTGGTGCCAAGAAAAGGAAGCGACTGGAGACCCATTCTGGACTTATCCATTCTCAACACATTTCTCCTAGTGCCAAAATTCAAGATGCTCACATTACAGCAACTCCTTCCCATGCTGGGCAAGGGGTTTTGGCTGGTAACATTAGACCTCAAGGAGGCATACCTGCATGTCCCAATCAGACAAAGTTGCAGAAGATACCTCAGATTTCTTGCAGGTTCAAATCACTATCAATTCTCTGCATTGCCCTTTGGCTTATCTACTGCGCCCAGAGTATTCACCAAGTGCCTGGCATCAGTGATTGCATACTGCAGACTTCAAGGGATACAAATTTACCCTTATCTGGACGACTGCCTGATCCAAGCGGACAGCAAACTCATACTTCTCAAACATCTGGCATATGTGACACGCTTACTGCTTTCTCTGGGATACACCATCAACAAGGAGAAATCAAAACTAACACCCTCTCAGAAAATTACCTTCCTGGGTGCCAACTTGGACACAAACACCCAGATGGCTTACTTAACAACAGAAAAACAAGGGCAACTATCTCATTACTTCAAAATGCTTGCAAAAAGTACCAGGCTTACTGCAAGGAAAATCCTGCAGGCTCTGGGATTCATGGCATCTTGCATTCTTCTAATCCCATGTGCAAAGCTGCACATGAGGAAACTTCAATGGTACCTAAAAAATCTATGGTCTCAACACAGTCACAGCTTAGAAGTGGAGATTCCAATAATTCCCTGTCTACAAAAGGAATTCATATGGTGGGCCCAAGCATGCCAAGTAAACAAAGGCCTCCCATTCTGCAAGCCTCAAGCTACACAAGTCATAACCACAGACGCTTCAGATTACGCCTGGGGCACATGAAGGACAGGTGCATTCAGGGCAGGGGGCACAAAACAGAAAAGCACCTTCACATCAATCAAAAAGAAATGCTGGCAGTAATAAATGCAATTTCAGCGTTCAGAGAATTCCTGCATCCGGGACAGCTGCTCATAAGAACAGGCAACACCACAGTAATGTGGTACATAAACAAACAAGGAGGGACTCATTCATACCCCTTGTGCAGATTAACCATGACTCTTTGGAATCTAGCTCTGGAAAGACAAATAGAACTCCAGGCTCAGTACCTACCAGGAATGGAAAACACACTGGCAGACACTCTGAGCAGGCATATGACAGACCCTCACGAATGGAAGCTACATCCACACGTATTCACAGAGATTGTTCAAGCGTGGGAAGGCCAGACATAGACCTTTTGCCTCCCACAAAATCATCAATTAAAAAGTTTTGCTCAAGGACCTTCCACCCAAAGGCTTGGAAAGTGGACGCCCTTTCATTCACATGGACAACTTGGTCAGTTTATGCATTCCCACCACTACCTCTGCTGCCCAAGGTGCTTTTGAAAGCAAGAACAGGCAAGCCAAGGATGATACTGATTGCTCCAGATTGGCCGAGACAACATTGGTATCCACTATTGAGGAGCCTAACACACACTCCTCTGTGGCCCCTGCCTCTAACACCTCTACTGCTGACGCAGAACAATTTCAAAACTCTTCACAGTCAGCTGAAAGCTCTCAGTCTAGCTGCATGGAAAATCCCTTAACTTCACAACAGGCACTACTCTCCAAAGAAGTGCAGGATGTCATTTTGGAGGCTAGAAGACCATCTACAAGAAAAGCTTACTCCGCAAAATGGAAGCGGTTTTGCTGTTGGAATGAAGAAAGAGGACAGGATCCTAGAAAATTAAACCTGCCTCAGATTTTACAGTACCTAACTGAACTTTTGAGCAAGGGACTTTCCTTTTCCTCAATCAAGATACATGCCTCAGCAATATCTGCAGAATTCAATATGGATCCTCCTTTATTCTCACACCCTCTACTGCGACAGTTCCTCAGAGGGGCTAAGAACATAAGGCCTCCAAGGAAACAACCAGTACCAGCTTGGGACCTTAACTATGTACTGGAAAAATTGACATTGCCTCCTTTTGAACCAGCTGCTTCAGCAGAATTACAATATTTGTCCTGGAAAACAGCTTTTCTCCTGGCCATCACTTCAGCTCGTAGGGTATCTGAGTTACAGGCCCTCATGGCAGTGCAGCCATTCCTCATATTCCATCAGGACAGGGTTTCCCTGCGTACTAACCCCTCCTTTATGCCTAAAGTAGTATCTAGGGTAGCCCTAAACCAGGCCATCCACCTTCCTACCTTCTACTCTAATCCTCAAAACAAAGGGGAGAGGCTGCTTCATTCTTTAGATATCCATAGGCAGCTACGTTTCTACTTGGACAGAACCAAGTCATTCAGAAAATCAGATCAACTCCTAGTTTCCTATGCTGTGGGGGTCAAGGGAAACCTGTAACTAAACAGACCATTTCCAAGTGGATTGGTCACTGCATACGCTTTTGTTATTCCCATCATGGAAAGCTCGTACCTACTGGTATCAGATCACACTCCACTAGGGCCACAGCCACCTCTACAGCCTTCCTCAGAGGAGTGCCTACTAAAGATATCTTGGAGGCAGCCACTTGGAGTTCTGTACATACCTTCACAAAGCATTACCATCTGCCTTTATACTCCAGAACTAGAGCAGGCTTTGCCACTGCAGTTTTGCAGGGCATTCTAGCTCAACCCAGTTCCGTATAGTACCTACCACCCTATACATAGCTTTGGGATTCTACCCATATGTAATTACTGCAGCTGTAATGCACGATGAACATAGTACAGTTTTGTACCTACCATAAATGTAGATGTTCGAGGGCTATTACAGCTGCAGTACAGGTTCCACCCTCCTTCCCCTCTTGGTAAGACCTTGGGGTTTGAATACCTATTCATACCTGCTGACTGGGTTATCCTACTATGTTTTATTTGCTTACTTTTGTGTATTACACTAATTTATGTATTGCCTTCCTTTTGGGGGCACCTGACATCTGGGGCAAGAAAGACTGAAGAAGATGGCGTCGGCTGTGTCTTTTATACTCTAGCCTTCCTGACGTCAGAAGAGTACGCGACAACAACCGACGCCGGACCAAGACTTTGGAATTCGGCCGACCGAGGGACCGCCTGCCGGCTGAAAACCCATATGTAATTACTGCAGCTGTAATAGCCCTCGAACATCTACATTTATGGTAGGTACAAAACTGTACTTTACTTTACGCACAACCACGTCATTTTTACAAAAAGTTGCCTCCGAGAACAACCTCAAGCATGTGATTAATTTGCCAGTGTTTTTCCCCAGTTTTGAAAACAAAGGAGAGTATACCCTTCATCTATTGGCCGTACATAGATGGCTGTGGTTTTACTTTCACAGAACCAAAGAATTTAGAAAAACTGATCAGTTATTTGTTTCCTTTGCTAAAAACAGAATGGAAAAAATGATTTCAAAAATTGCTTTGGATAGATGGATAATGGATTGTATTTCCTATGTTTATCACATGAAAGGCATAACTTTATCAGTGCATCCAAAAGCCCATTCCACCAGGTCAGTGTCTACCTCTTCTGCTTTTTGGGCCAGGGCTTCCATTGATTATATTTGTGCAGCTGCTACATGGTCAAATACCTATACTTTTATTGCTCATTACAAATTGGACATAATCTCCAGAAACAGGTCTGCCTTTGGTTTTGCGGTTCTCCAGAACATCCTTCCATGATGGCCACCCAAGGTTACTGTAGCTGGGGACTCTGTCCTGTATGTTGAGGAATGAATGAAAATTATGTCAGACAAAAGTTATGTACTTATCATTGTCCGTTTTTATTCTTCCACATTTTCCCTCCCTCCTTCCCCTTGTCCATGTCTTTGGGAGAGACCTAACAGATTTCTTGGTAGGTACTATAGTTCCTGTTTGAGCTCCTGTTCTTTCAGCTATCACTTTTTCTGTCATAGGATTGTTATTATGTTTTCTGATGATAATACATACAATAGCAGCAAACTCGATCTGAGGTATTGCAGTGGTCAGGGGCAGTATGGGTAAGGGAGGAGCTCGAGAGTCAGATCCTAGAATCTGTAGAAGGTGGCAGAGTCCGATCCGAACCAAAACGTTGAAGAATGAACATAGGCAACACAGGTGGAAAGTTATGGTAAGTACAAAACTTCTTTAGGATTGCACCCCAAATTTGACAGAACTCATAGGTGGTATAAAGCATTTTGGCTCTGCCTCTTTCCATTAAAAATACAGGGGGCAGTTCTGGGGTACATTTTCTATTACCTACCCATAGATCTAATTCACACTTGAATATCTACAGGGATGAGCTTCATTTTACCTGAATAGGAATTCTGTTCCAGAGCAGCAGTATGCTGTAAGAGATGTACCTGTCCCTCCAAAATGTTTAGATCCCTAGACAGTGTTTCTGTTGTCATCTGAGTTAGTGTTATGCAGTAGGTCCATCAGTATTTAGTTGGATGATAGCCTTGTATACCACACAGGTCACCTCTTAGTAGAATTTGGTAGTTAAGAATACATTAAAAATAATCAGGAAGATTAATCAAAAAGCACACTTGAATTTAGGTGTGGTAAAAACAGAAACAAACCTATAAAAAAGTATGTGAGAGCGTGTGAGGGGTGCATACTTTGAAAACTATTCTGAGCCCATTGTGCTAGTTTGAAAACCACTCTGAGCCCATTGTGCTGTTATTGTGCCACTGGTCTATATGTTGTGAATTCCTGGAAATTCAAGCATCACATTCTTCACCTGCAGTTGCAAACTCCTTGCGCAACTGTACCATCTCCCAGACTACTGGCTCTTGCCATAAATGAGAAATCCCCACCCCTTTCCACACAGAGCTGCCCACTTTCATATGTTTGGCGTGATAGACTGAAGGTGTACCATGATGTCATGAACGGCTGTATAAGTATGAACAAAAAATTCCCATACCAAAAACACAAGAAGGCCACATGTACATCAGCACCCTGATTGGAGAACAAACATTCTCCAACAGTGTGTTAATCTACAGGTAACGTCCACTGAATATTGAGTCTACCACTTCACCGCAGCATATGAAGCTGTTATGGAGCTCAGATAGAAGGCTAACTGCCATTATTTTGTGCTGACTAAGCAACCCTTCTGCTATTTAGCAGGTGTAAAATAAAAAAAGAAAATATAGAAAAGTGGGTGTACGTGTATGTGGGCATGAAAGTGAGATAGACTGCCGTTATTATATACTTGCTAAGAGCACTTTTGCTGGTTTGCGAGTACAAAATTAAAAGAAGCATAAAAAGAAAAGTGTGTGCGCATGCGTGTTTGTCAACATGTGTGAGTGTGAGCTTGTGTGCTTGAAAGCAGAAGTGTGTTTCTGTGTGTCAGAGTGGAGTGAAATTGATTGAAGAGTGGCAGTAGCAGCAAAGAGGTTTGCATACCTTTCGACCTCTTAGCTCAAGAAATCTAGATAAAACCTTAAATAAGGGAGTTCAAAGATTCAAAAATAGGAGCAGATTTTAAATATTGCTTTTATAAAATGAACAATTTGAATAAAAGGATTTGTGTTAGAATGCATTTTCCAAAGCGCAAGTGTGTGTGAGACCTTTTAGCACAAAAGAATCTGGACAAAGCCCCCCAAAATAAGCAATTTTTAAATAAAGGTGTTGTGTTGCCATGCATTTTTCTGAAGGGTATGTAGTCTGAAACTCAACTGTCTCCTTATTTAGTGACTTCAGTCCCCAGTGATTGGCAACAAACCACATATGTTGAGAGTAAGGGACCAAAAACATAAATATTTGGATATTTTTAAAAAAGTTATATTTTGGATGTAAAATACTTCTTCCAACACCATTGACATATACTACAGCAAGTTTGAAACATTAGGTAGAGGAATTGTACGTGTGTGTGTGTGTGTGTGTGTGTGTGTGTGTGTGTGTGTGTGTGTGTGTGTGTGTGTGTGTGTGTGTGTGAATGTATGTGTGTGTGAATGTATGTGTGTGTGAATGTATGTGTGTGTGTGTGTATATATATATATATATATATATATATATATATATATATATATATATATATATATATATATATAATCTGTATGTGTGTGTATATAAATGTGTGCGTGTATGTGTGTGCGTATATATATATATATATATATATATATATATATATATATGTGTGTGTCGGTGTGCGTATATATATATATATATATATATATATATCTATATATATATATATATATAGATATATAAATGTGTGCATGTATGTGTGTGTGTGTATATAAATTTGTGCATATGTATGTATGTGTATATAGATATAGATATAGATATATATATAGACATACGTGTATGCATATATATATATATATATATATATATATATATATATATATATATATATATATATATATATATATATATATATACACAACCGTTTGACCCATGAAGGAGGAATATTTAACATGTAAATGTTGAGGAAATGCAGATGTTCTTAGTGTTTCACTGTTGCAGTCCTCACATTTGGGTTATCTGCTTGCAGTAGCCCTCAGTCGGCCTGATTATCTAAGTCTTGGGTCCTACGTCAGTTGCTGTTTCATCTTCCATAACGTCAGGTAGTCAGGGGTATAAAGCATGCAGCTGATGCCATTACCCCAGTCTTACTTGCTGTGCGGTGCCCGAAGCAGAAGCAGATGTTCATCGTGCATTACAGCTGCAGTAGTTACATATGGGTTTTCAGCCGGCAGGCGGTCCCTCGGTCGGCCGAATTCCAAAGTCTTGGTCCGGCGTCGGTTGTTGTCGCGTACTCTTCTGACGTCAGGAAGGCTAGAGTATAAAAGACACAGCCGACGCCATCTTCTTCAGTCTTTTTTGCCGCGTGGTGCCCGAAGCAGAAGCAGTTCGCAAGTGCCGGTCGGCCAGCTCCTGAATTACGAAAAAATTTTGGAACCGAAGTCTTCATTAAAGCTAAGTACCCCGTTGGGGAATCTTTTCTTGCCTCAGACCGATGTCAGAAAAAGTTAATAATTGTATTTCTTGTGGGAAGCAAATACCGCATAAGGATTTCCATTCCCTTTGCATACCTTGTTTGGGCCCAGACCACGACGTCTCGGGCTGCCGCTTTTGTGCTACCTTCAATAAACGCACTATCAAGCATCGGTGAGTTAAGCCCAACACTATTCGCAAAGCGTTTAATTATAAAATGTCGTCGGATACTCCGACTACCGCTATGTCCAGAAAATGCAAAGAAAAGGACCGTCAGTCGAGAACTGCGATCTCCACTGACTCCACGCCGAAACAAGCTCCACGTGGGCCGGTTCTCAGTGAGACGCCTTTGCAGTCCCTGACTACCGACGACACTACTTTAGCGGGGTCTTCTGTACCTGAGACCGCTGGTTCTTCGGTCCTATCCCAAACTACAACCCGGTTCATGTCGAACCCACAAATGTGGATAGATCTACATCCACCCATGGTGTTTTAGGCCTTCATCTTCATTCTCCATCAAGGCCTTTACAAAGCCAAATCAGCCAAGCAACTTTCTAGGCCTGCCACACAAGGCCCAAGACCTGGGGCCACGCCTAAGAAGCACATGCTTAAAATGGCTGAAGACCTGATCACTCTTATCAGAGGCTCACAGGCCCCTCCGGACAAGAGACCCAGAGTAGAGGAGGATTCTCCTCCTTCTGACCAAGAATCCATTTTATCAGAACATTCTGATGCTGAAGAACAATCTTATTCACCTTTTGAGGATTCGGATGCAGAGCAGTCCATTCCCTCTGTATCCCCCCCTGAGGATTTTTCATTTGGGAAACTTTACACTCCTTGAGAGCACTTCCATTGGGAAGGCCAAGACTTTTCAGACTCCAAGAAAAGACTTAGGGAATTCCTCTGGTTACCTCAGCATAGACCTTTGGCTATTCCTCCTGTTTTGGAGGTTTTGGATGATGTATACTCGGAGGCCTGTTTAAATCCTGATTCTCTGCCTCCTGCACCTGTTAAGCGGATAGGTATTACAGAGTTCCTAATTCTCATCAGTTCCTCTATAAGGGCCATAATGCAGACCCTGAAACTATTTCTCAAGGCCTAAAGGAATTAAGGCTTCCACGGCCAAAATCCACTACCTACGGAAAGGGAATCTAGATCACTAGAAAGGTGGGGTAAGAAGGTTTACACCTCGGCCACCCTTGCCATGAGAGCCTTAAACTGCCAGTTCCATATGATTAGATATCAGCAATTTCTGTTATCACAATTAAAAACCAATGTCACAACCTGAACAACCTGATTTAAAAGAGTTACAGGATATGATGCATAGTGCTGAGCAAGTGGGCAAGCACACCTTACAATGTGGTTATGATGCACTTGAAGCCTCCAGCAGATCAGCCGCCACTGGAGCAGTCATTCGCAGACATGCATGGCTAAGGGAACAAAATCTTCCAGATCAGGTGAAAGCAAAAATTCTGGATGCACCGTTACATAAGGATGTTCTTTTTGGTGGTAATGCTGAGGATATTTTACGTAAAATGGAAGAAAAGGCAAAATCTATGCAAACTGTCAAAGCTTTCTTACAGGTTCAGCCACCAAGGTTCAGCAGGAATTGGCCATCAAAAAACTGGTCCTTTCCAACCAATGATAAAGCCCAAAGGGGCAGATACAGACGTGGAAGGGGCAGAGGGCAACCCCAAGGATCCTACAGAGGCAGACAATGGCAATCACCAACTCCAAGAAGTGGTGACGACAGTGCACAGCAGTACAGAAGGCAGACTCAATGACTCCCTCATTTCCATGCCAAGCAGAATTCAACTGGCAGCACCTTTGGGAGGAAAACTGGCACTATTTGCAAACAATTGGCATATTGTCACAACAGACAAATGGATTCTGGACATAATAAACAGAGGCTACAAATTTCATTTCCACACTCTTCCAAAATGAGAGGCATGCCAAACCTACCACAAAATCAAAGGGTAGAGGCACAACTACAAATCAAAGCTCCTAAATATGAGGGCTATACAAAAGGTACCTACGCACCAACAAGCACAAGGTTTTATTCAAGGCTTTTCTGGTGCCAAGAAAGGGCGACTGGAGACCCATTCTGGACTTATCCATTCTCAACACATTTCTTCTAGTGCCAAAATTCAAGATGCTCACATTACAGCAACTCCTTCCCATGCTGGGCAAGGGGTTTTGGCTGGTAACTTTGGACCTCAAGGAGGCATACCTGCATGTCCCAATCAGACAAAGTTGCAGAAGATACCTCAGATTTCTTGCAGGTTCAAATCACTATCAATTCTCTGCATTGCCCTTTGGCTTATCTACTGCGCCCAGAGTATTCACCAAGTGCCTGGCATCAGTGATTGCATACTGCAGACTTCAAAGGATACAAATTTACCCTTATCTAGACGACTGCCTGATCCAAGCGGACAGCAAACTCTTACTTCTCAAACATCTGGCATATGTGACACGCTTACTGCTTTCTCTGGGATACACCATCAACAAGGAGAAATCAAAACTAACACCCTCTCAGAAAATTACCTTCCTGGGTGCCAACTTGGACACAAACACCCAGAGGGCTTACCTAACGACAGAAAAACAAGGGCAACTATCTCATTATTTCAAAATACTTGCAAAAAGTACCAGGCTTACTGCAAGGAAAATCCTGCAGGCTCTGGGATTCATGGCATCTTGCATTCTTCTAATCCCATGTGCAAAGCTGCACATGAGGAAACTTCAATGGTACCTAAAAAATCTATTGTCTCAACACAGTCACAGCTTAGAAGTGGAGATTCCAATAATTCCCTGTGTACAAAAGGAATTCATATGGTGGTCCCAAGCATGCCAAGTAAACAAAGGCCTCCCATTCTGCAAGCCTCAAGCTACACAAGTCATAACCACAGACGCCTCAGATTCGCCTGGGGGCGCATATGAAGGACAGGTGCATTCAGGGCAGATGGCACAAAACAGAAAAGCACCTTCACATCAATCAAAAAGAAATGCTGGCAGTAATAAATGCAATTTCAGCGTTCAGAGAATTCCTGCATCCAGGACAACTGCTCATAAGAACAGACAACACCACAGTAATGTGGTACATAAACAAACAAGGAGGGACCCATTCATACCCCTTGTGCAGATTAACCATGACTCTTTGGAATCTAGCTCTGGAAAGACAAATAGAACTCCAGGCTCAGTATCTACCAGGAATGGAAAACACACTGGCAGACACTCTGAGCAGACATATGACAGACCCTCACGAATGGAAACTACATCCACAGGTATTCATGCAGATTGTTCAAGCGTGGGGAAGGCCAGACATAGACCTATTTGCCTCCCACAAAAATCGTCAATTAAAAAAGTTTTGCTCAAGGACCTCACACCCAAGGGCTTGGAAAGTGGGCCTCTCATTCACATGGGCAACACGGTCAGTTTATGCATTCCCACCACTACCTCTGCTGCCCAAGGTGCTTTTGAAAGCAAGAACAGACAAGCCAAGGATGATACTGATTGCTCCAGATTGGCCGAGACAACATTGGTATCCACTATTGAGGAGCCTAACACACACTCCTCCGTGGCCCCTGCCTCTAACACCTCTACTGCTGGCGAGAACAACTTCAAAACTCTTCACAGTCAGCTGAAAACTCTCAGTCTAGCTGCATGGAAAATTCCTTAACTTCACATCAGGCACTACTCTCCAAAGAAGTGCAGGATGTCATTTTGGAGGCTAGAAGACCATCTACAAGAAAAGCTTACTCCATAAAATGGAAGCGGTTTTGCTGTTGGAATGAAGAACGAGGACAGGATCCTAGAAAATTAAACCTGCCTCAGATTTTACAGTACCTGACTGATCTTTTGAGCAAGGGGCTTTCCTTTTCCTCAATCAAGATACATGCCTCAGCAATATCTGCAGAATTCAATATGGACCCTCCTTTATTCTCACACCCACTACTACGACAGTTCCTCAGAGGGGCTAAGAACATAAGGCCTCCAAGAAAACAACCAGTACCAGCTTGGGACCTTAACTATGTACTGGAAAAATTGACATTGCCTCCCTTTGAACCAGTTGCTTCAGCAGAATTACAATATTTATCCTGGAAAACAGCTTTTCTCCTGGCCATCACTTCAGCTCGTAGGGTATCTGAGTTACAGGCTCTCATGGCGGTGCAGCCATTCCTCATATTCCATCAGGACAGGGTTTCCCTGCGTACTAACCCTTCCTTTATGCCTAAAGTAGTATCTAGGATAGCCCTAAACCAGGCCATTCACCTTCCTACCTTCTACTCCAATCCTCAAAACAAAGGGAGGCTGCTTCATTCTTTAGATATCCATAGGCAGCTACGTTACTACTTGGACAGAACCAAGCCATTCAGAAAATCAGATCAACTCTTAGTTTCCTATGCTGTGGGGGGTCAAGGGAAACCTATAACTAAACAGACCATTTCCAAGTGGATTGGTCACTGCATACGCTTTTGTTATTCCTATCATGGAAAGCTCGTGCCTACTGGTATCAGATCACACTCCACTAGGGCCACAGCCACCTCTACAGCCTTCCTCAGAGGAGTGCCTACTAAAGATATCTTGGAGGCAGCCACTTGGAGTTCTGTACATACCTTCACAAAACATTACCATCTGCCTTTATACTCCAGAACCAGAGCAGGCTTTGCCACTGCAGTTTTGCAGGGCATTCTAGCTCAACCCAGTTCCGTATAGTACCTACCACCTAGACATAGCTTTGGGATTCTACCCATATGTAACTACTGCAGCTGTAATGCACGATGAACATAGTACAGTTTTGTACCTACCATAAATGTAGATGTTGAGGGCTATTACAACTGCAGTACAGGTTCCACCCTCCTTCCCTCTTGGTAACACCTTGGGGTTTGAATAACTATTCATACCTGCTGACTGGGTTATCCTGCTATGTTTTATTTGCTTACTTTTGTGTATTACACTAATTTATGTATTGCCTTCCTTTTGGGGGCACCTGACATCTGGGGCAAGAAAGACTGAAGAAGATGGCGTCGGCTGTGTCTTTTATACTCTAGCCTTCCTGACGTCAGAAGAGTACGCGACAACAACCGACGCCGGACCAAGACTTTGGAATTCGGCCGACCGAGGGACCGCCTGCCGGCTGAAAACCCATATGTAACTACTGCAGCTGTAATAGCCCTCGAACATCTACATTTATGGTAGGTACAAAACTGTACTTTCGCAAGTGCCGGTCGGCCGACTCGACTCCTGAAATTTTCATTTTTCGAGTTTCAGAACTGAAATCTTCAACTGAAGCTAAGTACCCCGTTGGGGAAACTCTTTCTTTCTGTAAACCGATGTCCGTAAAAGTCAATAATTGTATTTCTTGTGGAAAGCAAATACCTCATAAAGATTTTCATTCGTACTGTATTTCTTGCCTAGGCCCTGACCATGACATACCTCACTGTCTGTTTTGTGCCTTATTTAAACAACATACTATTTCTTGTTAGTATATTTACGCTTCTAAATATTTTGGTACTCTGTTCAATTATCCAGATACGTCTTCGATAAGTCACCCGACTACCGGCATTCCAAAAAACGCAAAGGTAAAGACAGAGACAAAGCCGTCTAGGTCCAAAGCTGACAACGACGCTTCTCCTAAGCTAATCGCCAGTTCGCCGATACTCATTGAGGCGCTTTCGCAGCCCCTGATACCCGCTACTTCAGATTCGCAGGCCTCTACTGAGACCCATTCAGAGTCCAGTATGCCGCGAGGTGCTTCAACTGTGGAACCTGTGGTTGTCTCTGCCTTGGATGGATCCGGAGCTACTGTGCAGGCACCGGCTTCGGAGGGTGTATTCAGGCCTACTGATTTGCATATTAAACTGACGCCATCTTCTTTTTCAAGGGCTAAAACTCGAACCATGCCTAGATAACAGACGCCCAGACCCGCATGGTCAGGCCTCTCTGCCTAAAAAACATATGATAAGAATGGCTGAAGACCTTATTATGTTAACCAGGGGAAGCCAACCTTTCCCCTCTAAGAGATGTAGGACTGAATTTGCTTATGATACTTCTGACCAGGATTCTGAAATTTCTGTTTCCTCTAATGACCAGGATTTACCCTTATCTACCTATGACTATTCTGTTGCAGAGGACTCTATTTTCTCTGCTCCCCCCCACCAGAGGATTTCTCTTTTGGTGAAACCTTGCATACTCTTAGGGAGCATTTTCACTGGGAAAGCCAGGATTACTCTGACTCCAAAAAGAGGGCTTAGGGAATTCTTGACTCCTGCCTCAACACAGGACTTTAGCTATCCCTCCTGTACTGGACATTGTAGATGATGCCTTTTTGGAATCCAGTTTGGCCCCTGATTCTTTACCTCCTGTTTCCAGAAAACATGACAGCTATTACAGGGTTTCCTGACTATCACAAGTTCCTTTTTAAAAATCCTACTGTGGATGCTGAGACCATTTCACAGGGACCCAAGGGCATTAAGGCTACTACTGCCAGAAATCCTACCCCCTCTGATAGAGATTCCAGGGCGCTGGATAGATGGGGTAAGAAGGTATACACTTCTGCAGCCTTGGCCATTAGAGCCTTAAACTGCGAGTTTCATATGTTAAAGTATCATTAGCATATTATTGGATTGCTTAAACCGAAAATTATGTTGATTCCTGACTGTGCTGAAAATAAAGATTTACAGGATTTTAATGCATTCTGCTGAACAAGTTGGAAAACATACTTTGCAATGTGGTTTTGGTTCACTAGAGACATCTTGTAGGGCTGCTGTCACTGGGTCTGTACTTAGAAGGCATGCTTGCCTTAAGGAGCAATCTTTGCCAGATCATGGTAAAGCTTAATTGCTGGATGCTCCTTTAAATCAGGACCACCTCTTTGGCAACAAAGCAGAAGTAGTACTTAAAATGATGGAGGAAAAAGTTAAATCTATGCAAACTGTTAAGATTTCGTACAAGTACAGCCTCCAAGATGTAGTAGGCATTGGACCTCTGAGAACTGGCCCTTTCCTGCTTCTTCTAGGCCTTCAGTCCAAACCCAGAATCTGCAGAACCCCCAGGCTTCAGTCCCAGGGTATGCACAGGACTAAGCATTGGGGGGCTCCCACTTCCAAATCAGGGAGCAGTAAGACTCCCCCCATGGTAAACTGTCTCAATGACTTAACTTTAAAAATTCCAAGCCCTTCTCAACTGACTGCTCCTTTAGGGGGAAAGATTGCTCTGCAGGCAAAAAACTGGGAACTCATTACGCAGGACAAATGGGTTTTAGTCTCCCAAGGATACAGATTTCACTTCCACATGTTACCAATCCCAAACGGTTGGCCAGATCTACTCCCAAATCAGTGGGCAGAGGCTCAAAAGCAAGTGTTCTCTCTCTCTTAAGCATAAGGGCTATTCAAACTGTGCCAGAAGAGGAAAAGGGGCAAGGTTTCTACTCAAGACTTTTCCTGGTGACCAGAAAAGACAACTCATGGTGTCCTATCCTGGACCTTTCTATCCTAAACACCTTTTTGGTGATCCCAAAATTTAAGATGCTAACTCTTCACCAGTTGCTTCCTATGCTAGGCAAGGATGCCTGGTTGGCAACACTGGATTTAAAGGAAGCCTACCTGCACATCCCAATCAGGAAATCTTGCAGAAGATACCTACGCTTCAAAGCAGACTACATGCACTATCAGTTCTTTGCAGTGCCCTTTGGCTTATCTACTGCGCCCAGGGTATTCTCAAAGTGCCTAGCTCCAGTCATTGCATTTTACAGGCAAAGAAATATTCAAATATACCCATACCTGGATGATTGTCTAATTCAGGCAGAAAGCCAAGATATACTTTTGAATCATCCTGCATTTGTACAAAAAGTGCTAACTTGTCTGGGGTACACCATAAATGAAAATAAATCACATCTTGTACCCTGTCAACAAATGATATTCCTGGGAGCAGGCTTGAACACAACTTCCCAGATGGCTTTCCTCATGCCAGAGAAACAAATTAATTTGACAACTTACTTCAAACTAATGACCACAAAAACGCTGTTATCTGCAAGGCAAATGCTGCAAGCCTTGGGGTTCATGGCCTCCTGCATTCTCCTAATTCTTTATGCAAGACTGCATATGAGGAAGCTACAATGGTATCTAAAACAAGCTTATGGTGTCAACATTCTTAGGATCTATAAGCAATTATTCCTATTATACCTTGCCTACAGTTAGAGTGCCTTTGGTGGGACTACCATTCACTCTACCCCCTGCCACCCAAACCCTAGCAACAGTCACATCAGACTATGCATGGGGGGGGGCTTAGCTGGCAGGAAGTGCATTCAGGGCAAATGGAACCCAAATCAAATGCACCTGCATATCAATCAAAAAGAAATGTTAGCTGTACAGAATGATCTGACAGCCTTCCAGGACCACATTCTTCCAGGACAGTTAATGGTAAAGACAGACAGCATCACTTTTGTGGTACATAAACAAGCAGGGGGGTTCCCCATTCATACCCCCTCTGCAGACTAGCCATGGCTCTGTGGCACACATCCTTGAGCTACCAAGTGCACCTACAGGCTCAATTCCTGCCAGGAAAGCTAAATACACTGGCAGAGGACCTAAGCAGAAATCCCATGGACCCACACAAGTGGAAACTAGAACCAAAGTTATTAAACATGTTGAGAAACAAATGGGGGAGACCAGATATAGACCTATTTGCCTCCCATCAGAACTACCAATTGGACTAATTATGCACAAGGACACCACACAAACAGGCTTGGAAAGTGAATGCCCTGTCCTTCACCTGGAAAAACCTATCCGGTTATGCCTTTCCCCCTCTGACTCTCCTCTCCAGAGTGCTAGTAAAGATCAAACAGGACAAACCAAGGGCAATACTGATTGCACCCGACTGGCCACACCAACACTGGTACCCCTACTTGCGCAGTGTGTCACTGCTGGCACCATAGCACCTGACTCAGTCCCCTGCCCTGCTGTCCCAGCAGGAGGGCCAGATTCTGCACCCACAGCTTCAAACCCTGAACCTTGCAGCCTGGCTAATTACCTGACCTTTCCATTACCATCCCTCAGTAAGCAAGTGTTGGATGACATTCTGGAGGCAAGGAGGCCTAGTACTAGAAAATCCTATGCTAAAAAATGGAAAAGATTCTGTTCCTGGAGCCAAACTCAGGGGATGGGCACAGCATTACCCAATTTACCCCATATTCTTCAATACTTAACTGAGATGCTTCACAAGGCCCTTTCCTTTTTTTCCATCAAAATTCATGTCTCAGCCATTTCAGCACAGAACCACCCCTCTTCGCTCATCCTCTGCTGAAGCAATTCCTCAGAGGGGCCAAAAACGTAAGACCACCCAGGAGAGCCGCTAATCCAGCCTGGGACCTTAACTTTGTATTGGAAAAGCTCACTCTTCCTCTGTTTGAGCCAGCTGCAAATGCAGAGCTGAAATTCCTTTCTTGGAAAACAGCCTTCCTTTTAGCCATCACTTCAAGAAGGATGTCTGAATTACAGGTCCTCATGGCAGTGGAGTCTTTCATCATCTTTCATGCGGACAGGATGTCCCTCAGGACTAATCCCTCATTTATACCCAAGGTGGTATCCAGTGTGGCCCTTAATCAGTCCATTCATTTGCCAACCTTCTTTTCTAATCCACAGAACAAAGGGGAATGAATACTGCACTCCTTGGACATGCACAGACAACTTAGATTTTACTTGGACAGGACTAAGCCTCTCTGGAAATCTGAACAGCTGCTGGTGACATTTGCTGCAGGGGCAGAGGGGAAGGCCATTTCAAAGCAAACCATTTCTAAGTGGATAGGCCATTGCATTTATTTCAGCTATAAGCACCATGGAAAACCTACCCCACAGGGGATAAGACCACATTCAACCAGGGCTGCATCTACCTCTACAGCCTTTCTCAGCGGTGTCACTACCAAGGACATCCTCGAAGCTGCTACCTGGAGTTCTGTACATACCTTCACCAAGCATTACCATTTGCCAATTTTTTTTTAATCCAGAGCTGGCTTTGCCACTGCAGTCTTGCAGGGCCTTTTAGCTGGTCCAAATGCTATCCAATTCCTTCTCCCATCCTTAGCTTTGGGAATCTACCCAAATGTGATGACTGCAACAGTGAAACACTAAGAGCCTAGTACAGTTGTGTAGACTTACCATAAATGTAGATGTTCGAGTGTATTCACTGTTGCAGTCCTGGTTACCCTCCCTCCAGCCCTCTGACTTCTATTGACTATACCTCTATTCTTGTTTACTATGCTTAAAGTTTTTTGGTGTATTTACTTTTTTGTTGGAGGTGTAACCTTGTATATAATTGCTTCCCATTATGGGGGCACCTGATATCTGGGGCAAGAAAAACTGATGTAATTGTGTTGGCTGCATGCTTTATACCCCTGACTACCTGACATCATGGAAGACGAGACAGCAACCCACGCAGGACCAAGACTTTGATAATCAGGCCGACTGAGGGCTGCCTGCAAGCAGATAATCCAAATGTGATGACCAACAGTGAATACACTCTAACATCTGCATTTATGGTAAGTGTACACAACTGTACTATCTGGGTTTTGCCACTGCGATTCTTGTCATAGCTATAGAATGTTTTGTGGTTGTCCTTAGAATCGATGGCGATTTTGTTTTTGTAGAAGATCATCGTTGGCCACCTGCCTACTAACATGCCCCCCCCCCCCCCCCAAATATGATACTTGTAACCCAAATGGTTTGGAGTATGCAGCTAGGCTTGTAAAGGCCTTAGTGGTCGTTAGCTTAATAACAATCTATGAACATATGCTTCATTTCATAGTAGGTTTATACACTTTTGTTGTGGTATCGTAAACATTTCTATTTTACTATAAATAACAAACTCCATGAAGTCAGGATGTCAAAAGTGCAGTTAATGTGAAAATATCACGAGTTTGTACCATCAAGGGTCCTTCTCAGTGTATCCTGTAGATGTATTTAAACTTTACAATTCAGAATTCTGCCTCATTTTCCAGAGTACTCCTGCTTTAAGGATAAAAATGCATATTTGATAAGACACACCATATCGCACATTGAATACACATGAATACCAGTCCCCTCTGCACACTAGTTAATTTTTGTGTCTTGTATATTTTGGATCATAAAATGACTGTTGTACTATCTGTAAAAGCATTCAATCAGATTTGGGCTCAGGAAACTTGACACATCCTTATGGAGAATACCATTGTATAGTGTTACAGGTTCATAGGATCTTACTAAGCTTTAGGTCAAGGAGACCATCAAGGGAGCTCAGTCACATCATCTCATACTGATGGAAGATAAGCGATCCTTACCAATATGTAGATATTCCCTCATATTCACGTGAAAATTTGTAATCACCTATCCAGTCTTCCAGAATGGTTTTAATTAGCGAAGTGCTCTGCTTAATATGTAAGGATAGCCAAATTCCAGAAATTGGGAATATGTTGGGCAAGGTACCCATCTTGCCACTTTGTGGTATTGATGTGATAGTATAAGTTTAGGTCTGTAGATCAGGAATTTGCTTTACCACTAATTTTGTTTAGATGAAATGTGTGCCAGAGTCCACCTTAACATTAGATGTCACTATGCTTACAGGTACTGCTGCATCACTTATTTGCCAAGAATGGTAAACTAAGCTATATCACCAGTAATTCATAGGTTCATAGATGTGTACTAGACTAGTGGCCTTGGGGACTATGTAAGCCTAGCCTGTAAGAATCCCTAGTATTATGTCAACAGATGGTAGTTCCCATTGCCTCTATCCAGCAGGGCAGCTGAGGTGATCCCCAGGGTGAATTTTCTATTTCCCGTCCACTCTTCAAGATTTCTTTTGAAGACTGCCAGAGTGGAGCTCTGCTTGATGTGGATGTGGAGTCTGTTCCAGAGCATGGCCATTCTCTGGGTAAGGAACCTATCCCTCCAGCATGTTCTATTTAATGTGGTAAGAAGATTCGGATCCCTGGACCATGTGGCATGGGCGGGAGCTGAAGTTTTTTGAGTCTGTTAGTATAAGGCATGTGCTTAAGGCCTAGAATCCTCTTGGTGAGGTATTTTTATGGCCTTTCCAGCTGTTGCAGGTGTCTAGTGAAGTACATGCCATAAGGGGCACTGTATTCTATAATAGGTCTAATGAGGGATGAGTAGAGAGGGACGATGACCTTTCTTCCTAGATGAGAAACTTTTTGTGATGAGATGTGCCACATAGAAGGATTTTCTAACCACAGTGACGATGTCAAAGGAGAGGTTGCTGTCAACCTGTGTTCCCAGATCTCTTATTACATTTTCTGAGTTAAGTGGAATACCGTTGATGTGGTAGTTCATGGGCACATAGTTTTTCCCAAAGGGAATAATGCATTTTTTGGCATTTAGTTTAAGGCCGTGGTTCAGGCACCAGTCATTGGTGTCAATGAGACCCCTTTGTAGGATGTCTACGTCAGTTGAGGATTCTATAATGGCTCCCAGTTTGCAATCATCTGCAAACTTGGTCAGCCACAGTTCTTTTTTGGTTGCTTGAAACTTCTGAGAAGTAGATGCCGAACAGAAGGGGACCCAGGACAGATCACTGTGGGACACCACTTGTGACTGTTCGGTAGTCCGATTTGGAGTCTGTAACCTTCACAGTGTGAGTTCTGTCCGAGAGCTAGTTACTTAGATAGGGGTTAATGCCTAGATTAGTGAGTCTGTCAATGGTTCCCGAGTGAGGAATGGTATCAAAGGCTTTGGTAAGATGGAGAAAGGCTGTGTGTACCACCTTGCCTTCATCCACAGCTCTGGTGATGGACTCAAAGAAGTCTACCAGGTTGAGCAGGCATGATCTACCCTCCACAAATCCAAACTGCGTGGGGTCCAGAGTTTGGAGGCTTCCTATATCGCTATTTATAAGGTCCACAAAGATGCACTCCATAGCCTCACTAGTCAGGCTAATGGGGCGGTAGTTTCTGGGGTCTGTAGTCACTCTTCCTTTGTAGAGTGGGATGACCGTGGCCATTTGCCTTTCGGTGGGTACAAAGCCTGAAGTGAGGCTGTGATTTAACAGGGCACTCAGGTGTAGTGCCAGTTCATTTTGTAGCTCATGTAGGACACATCCAAGGATATTATCGGGTCCCATGGAAGCTGTATTCTTGGCTTTAGACAGTGCAGTTTTAACCTGAGCCGCAGTAATATTAGGAACTTGACACTTCTTGGGAATTGCGATTGGCCCTTTGGGGGTGAAAGGGGGGTTAAAGTTTGCACTGAACCTATCAGCCAATATATTAGCAATGTCAGCAGGCTTGGTATGTGTTGCCATTGTGCTGTAGCTCAGAGCAGATCTGAGTGTTGCCCTGAAGATTCGTGACATAACTATAGACTGCCTTGTGGTTGTCTTTAGTATTTGCCTCTTTTTTTTTTTTTTTTTTTTTTTTTCATAGCTAGCTTTAGAGGATTTGATGAGGTATCTCAATTTTTTGCTAAGGCTAGCTAGCATTTTTTTCCAGTCTTGGGACTTTTCTTCTTACCCCTTTCTGCAACAGTTTCTTCCTTCTGTTGTAGAGTTTGTTTATGGTAGGGGACTGCCAGATTGGCTTCCTTTGTTTGGAGGTAAACGTCTGTGTTCTGTTTGGGCTAACTCTATCCATGCACTTGTGAATGTGTTCATACAGCGCAATGGTGTGTGTTTCAGCAGTCGAGCAGCTATTTTCCAACTGCATGGGCATCGTAAAGTTTGCCACCTCCGTTTTTAGGAGCCCAAAGTTTGCTTTGGTGAGTTTTTTTTTTACTGTGGTTTCCTTTATGGTGGGAGAGGGGGGGTTGTGGATATCCATGGTGATTAGCTTGTGGTCAGATCTGACCAAGGAGGAGTTAATTTCAGTGTAGAGCAGCAGTTGCTCATTTTGGTTATGACCAGATCGAGGAGGATGTTACCCTTAGTGGGAGTAAGAACAAGTTGATACAGGGTATTGGAATTTATGAATTTCAGGAATCATTGAACAAGTGAGTTCGTACTTGAGTAATTTTCCCATTTTATGTAGGGGTAATTAAAGTCCCCCAGTGTTAGGGTGTTGGGTTGCACTTTGGTATTTTCCAGGATGTTTAGGAATGTGGAATGGGAGTCTTGGGACATGGTGGGGGACCTATAGCAGGCAACTACCTGGATTGCTGTCTTGTCCAGTGTTAATTGTACCTGGAGTATCTCCAAATTGTTGTGTTGGGCTACTAGTCTGGAGGTGTGTATATCCCTTATGAATATGGAGACACCGCTGTCTTCAGTGCTTCGGTCCAGGTTTTGGGGCCTAAAGGTGTGGTATGAATTATAGCCTTGTAGTGCAGGGGTGCTCTCTGGAGCCTTGAACCAGGTTTCAGTTACTGCACAGACATCGATGTTCTCCAATTTAAGGAGGGTTTTGAGTGAGTGCATTTTGAAATTCAAATTTTTAGCATTGAGTAGCATAACCTTAAGATTCTGTTTGGTTGTAGCAGTTACGGTGGTACTTTTGACATCAGGACATTGCCTAAAAAAAGGCAGCATAGGGTTGGCAATTGCCTTAGCCAGTGTCCAGAATCCCAGGGGTGACGGATGCAGGCCATCTCTTGTGAAGCATCGAGGTCCGTCAATCATGTCATCCCAGGCAGACAGATACTGGATCCACTTAGAATGACACCAGAAATTTAGCCAATTGTTGAAGTCTATCATTTTCTGCTTGTACTGTGGTATCATTCTGGGCGATGGCAGGATGCTATTCAGGGTTAGGATCATACCTGCCTGAGCTACATGGTCCGAGAGCTCCTCCATGTCTCTTTTCATGTAGTCCAGAGAGGTACGTCTCAGGTCGTTCACACCAAGATGGACAATGACTGAGTCATATTTGTACCTGCTGTGGACTGACCTGAGCACGTGTGTTGTGGCGGATCCTGGTGCCTGACAGGCAGCTAACTGTAACTTTCTCCCTGTTCAGCCTGGTGAGTGGGACATCAGTGCGCCTTACTATTGAATCATCTATAACTAGTGTATTGGGTATACTGTGTTGCCTTAGGGTTTTTTTTTTGGGTGGCACACTCTTCTTGTGAAATATGTTGAGCAGTTTGTACCATGGTGTGGTTGCTTGCGTGTCTGCCTTGGAGGTCTCTGATGTTTGGGTAGATTTTTAAAAATCAATTAAATTAAAAATCAGCGCCTCCGCAAAGGTGTGTGTGTGTTTTGTGTTTCTATGTGAGGACTGTGGTGGTGTATGTTTTGGAAGACTGTGTGTTTCATGTGGTGTGGTGCACCTCTTGGCTGACAAGTCCAGTCATGGCATGAGAGTGCTTTGCTTCCAACTTGGATATATAGGTGCATCTCTCAGAAGTCTGGGTATTGGGAGGTAGGAGGGGAGAGGGTTGTCTGTATACATGAGGCAGTTGCTACATTGCCTCAGGATGCCCTGGTTCACCAGGTTACCAGGAGTGAGCACAGGGAACTCACCTTTAGACATACCTGGATGGGTGTTAATTTAACAGTACTGAAGTTTAGTGCTGGTAGCAGTAGAAATGCTCCAGTAAATACTGTGAGAAGCTTTGAGCAAGTGCTAGACTTTGATACTCAAGCTGAGTGCAAATTCTACATGAGTTGCCATTTTTCTGTTACTCCAAACAGAAAGAATTAACATTTCATGCATAACGAAGGAATAGCGGCACTGATGTAAAAAGTTGCACCTCTCTGCTTGTTACAAATGCAAAAATTCCTTAGCTGTAGAAGTGTTTTTTTTTCCTGTATTGTCTTTGTTTTTTAGTTTTAATACTTCAGAAGCTGGGGGTGGGGTAGGGGGGTAGGCAGTCCTGTAAAGCTGGATAACATTAACAAAGTCCATTCAGATGGGATATATAACATTCATAGTTCATATTCCATGTAGCAGGGACTGTTGCAGTGTGACATTATAGCACTTGTCAGTAATCTACACGTACAGTCTTTAATATCAAAGTGCATAAATAGTGCAAGGGCAACACATGACAACATGGCGTAAAATAAATGTATAAACTTTAATATGGTAAGCGCTTTTGCACCCAAAAAATTGTACTTCTTAAGACCATTAAAACAACAAAGTGCAGCTTTTAAATACAGGAACTAATCATCATCAATTAACACATTACAATTCGGCCTATGAAAATGCATCCATTGCTTAACATTCTATTAAAACACTGTGCTATAACAAAAAATATGCATCTAATTTTATTTAAAAAAAAAAATCTAGCTTAATATAAAAACAGTAATATAAAAGAAAAAATATTTATCTTAAAGTGCATGCTACTTGAATGTGGTTTGAGGAACCTTGCCATTCAGTCCTGGAAATTTTTCTGCATGCAACTTAATCCAGTTCTCCTCATGGCTTACCATATTAAAATTTATCCATTTATTTTATGCCATGTTGCCGTGTGTCGTCCTTGCACTATTTATGTACTTTGTTTGATTTAATATTCGTTTGTGTTTAAGGATGTTTGTTTGCAGTGACATACCTTATTTGTTGTTTGATTATTTTTCTCTTGATTTTCATAGCCCTGTGGAGTATGGTGGAAAGCTTTAGTACTGAACTGGATTACAGTCAGAATAACTCTGTTGACAAAATTGAGAAACTTTTGTCTGTTTTGCAGAATCCACTGTTAACCTGCAACTTTTAAGTCACTCTGGTACCACAAGAATAGATTAACTATGACATTGATCTGTTCTTTAATACAGCTCGTGGGCTTGAAAATTACTTGAATAGATATAAAAGACTGCCATGGCAGCATTTATATTTTGAAGCATGCATATTCCATAAGGTAGTCCCTAGAGGACTTGTGTTCTTAAAATGCCAACTTCTGCCGATATCTGTCTAGATCTGCTAAAGTGGTGGCAGAAAATTTATGAGTACTAGTTTCAGATATCTTGCACTACTGATAGACTGTTCAACAGGTTTAAAATAGTCATTTCCAGATGAAATTCATGTTAAGCAGGTTCAGTTACGGAGTTCCAGGCACAGGGAACTAATCTAAGGGGGTGGCGAAAGCCAACACATTCTGGCTAGGCTTCTAAATGCCTTCGTTCAGATAGCCTAGTACCTACCTATGAACCTATGAGTATTGCAACAGTAGCTGTTTGATAAAACTGTTGAGGAAATTTTTGATCATATTTCCAAAATGGAACACAGTTTGAAAAAGGAAAAAAAAAAAAAATGAGAGACCTGTGAAATTTTATTAATGGCAATGTGGTTATATGGCCACATCTCAGTGGTGTAACTCTTTCTGCTCCACAACAGGATGAGTTATTGGTTAATAAGACTGCTTCTGAGCTTACTGAATCTTAACTCTACAGTAGAAAATAACATTACCACATTGGAGAAACAGGACAACAACCTGTTTTTTAACATGACATCATCCACCACACAACCAGCAGTACGTAGGAAGGAACCTATTTCCACCAGTACTTTCCAGGATGTTCATCGTGCATACAGCTGCAGTAATCACAGGTGGGTTTTCTGCCGTCAGGCGGGTCCTCGGTCGGCCGAATTCCAAAGTCTAGGTCCGGCGTCGGTTGTTGTCGCTTTCTTTCCTGACGTCAGTGCGACAGGGGTATATAAGACACAGCCGACGCCATTTGCTTCAGTCTTTTTTGCTGGGCGGTGCCCGAAGCAGAAGCAGTTCGCAAGTGCCGGTCGGCCACCTCCTGAAATTACGAAAATTTGGAAACCGAAGTCTTCTTTAAAGCTAAGTACCCCGTTGGGGAAACTTTTCTTGCCTCAGACCGATGTCAGACAAAGTTAACAATTGTATTTCTTGTGGGAAGCAAATACCACATAAGGATTTCCATTCCCTCTGCATACCTTGTTTAGGCCCAGACCACGACTTCTCGGGCTGTCGCTTTTGCGCTACTTTCAATAAACGCACTATTAAGCATCGGGCGGAGTTCGCCCAGCACTTTTTGGTAAAGCTTTTGATTATAAAATGTCGGAGACTCCGACTACCATTTTGTCCAAAAAACGCAAGGACAAAGACCGACACGCGAGGTCCGAGGTTTTCACCGACACCACGCCAAAACCGGCTACACGTGGTCCGGTTCTCAGCGAGGCGCCTACGCAGCCCCTGACTACCGACGACACTTCTTTGGCGGTGTCTTCTGTAACCGAGACCGCAGGTGCCTCGGCCCATACCCAGACTACAACCACCGAAGCCACTGTGAGTGTTGAGCCTCCTAATGTGGACAGATCCACTTCCACACATGGTGTCTTTAGACCCTCATCTTCCTTTTCCATAAAGGCCTTTACTAAGTCCAAATCAGCCATGCATCCCAAGAGGCCTGGTGCTCAGGGCCCATCTCTAGGCCCCATGCCTGAAAAGCAGATGCTAAAAATGGCTGAGGATTTAATTACTCTTATCAGAGGTTCCCAACCCCCTCCAGACAAGAGACCCAGAATGGAGGAAGATTCTCCCTCTTCTGACCAGGGCTCCATTATTTCAGAACATTCTGATGGAGGAACACTCGTACTCCCCTTTTGAAGATTCTGATGCAGAGCAGTCCATTCCTTCTGTATCTCCCCCAGAGGATTTTTCTTTTGGGGAAACCTTGCATACCTTGAGGGAACACTTCCATTGGGAAGGCCAAGATTTTTCTGATTCCAAGAAAAGACTTAGGGAATTTCTTTTGCTACCTTAGCACAGACCTCTGGCGATACCTCCTGTCTTGGACATACTTGATGATGTTTACTCGGAGGCTTGCCTTAATCCGGATTCCCTGCCTCCTGCCCCAGTCAAGCCTGATAGGTACTACAGAGTTCCTAACTCTCACCAATTTCTTTACAAAAGCCATAATGCTGACCCTGAAACCATTTCTCAAGGCCCCAAGGGAATGAAGACCTCTACTGCTAAGAATCCACTACCTTCCGAAAGAGAGTCCAGATCCTTAGAAAGGTGGGGGAAAAGGCCACCCTAGCCATGAGGGCCTTAAATTGTCAGTTCCATATGCTTAAATGTCCGCAGTTTCTGTTATCACAATTAAGAAATAAAATGTCACAACCTGAACAACCAGATTTGAAGGAGTTGCAGGATATGATGCATAGTGCAGAACAAGTGGGTAAACACACCTTACAATGTGGCTATGATGCCCTAGAGGCCTCAAGTAGAGCTGCTGTTACAGGATCAGTCATTCGTAGACACGCCTGGCTTAGGGAACAAACCTTGCCGGATCATGTTAAAGCTAAACTACTAGATGCTCCTTTACAAAAGGATGTTCTATTTGGTACTAATGCTGAGGAGATACTACGGAAAATGGAAGAAAAAGCAAAATCTATGCAAACTGTCAAAGCTTTTCTACAGGTTCAACCACCACGTTTTAGCAGAAATCGGCCTTCAAAAAACTGGTCCTTTCCAGCCACGGACAAGTCCCAAAGAGGCAGATACAGGCGCACAAGGGGCAGAGGACAATCTCAAGGATCATATTGAGGCAGACAATGGCAAACTCCTGCACCAAGAGGTGGCGAAGACAGTGCACAACAATACAGGAAACAAACCCAATGACTTCCCCTTTTCATGCCAAGCAAGTCTCAGCTGGCAGCACCCTTGGGAGGAAAGCTGGCATTATTTACAAGAAATTGGCATATTATCACAACAGACAGATGGATCCTGGACATTATAAACAGAGGCTACAGATTTCATTTTCACACTCTTCCAAAATGAGAGGCATGCCGAACCTGCCACACAATCAAAGGGCAGAGGCTCAAATACAAATTTCAAAGCTCATGGACATGAAAGCTATTCAAGAGGTACCTACTCACGAACAAGGTCAAGGTTTTTATTCCAGACTATTTCTGGTACCAAGGAAAGGAACCGACTGTAGACCCATTTTGGACTTATCCATCCTAAACACATTTCTACTCGTGCCAAAATTCAAGATGCTCACATTACAGCAACTTCTTCCCATGCTGGGCAAGGAGTTTTGGCTGGTAACATTGGACCTCAAGGAGGCATACCTGCATGTCCCAATCAGACAAAGCTGCAGAAGATACCTCAGATTTCTTGCAGGTTCAATCCACTATCAATTCTCTGCATTGCCCTTTGGCTTATCTACTGCGCCCAGAGTATTCACGAAATGCCTGGCATCAGTAATTGCCTACTGCAGACTTCAAGGGATACAAATTTACCCTTATTTGGATGACTGCCTGATCCAAGCGGACAGCAAACATACTTCTGGAACATCTGGCTTATGTAACACGGTTATTGAATTCTCTGGGATACACAGTCAACAAAGAGAAATCCAGGCTAACACCATCTCAGAAAATAACTTTCCTGGGTGCCAACTTGGACACAAACACCCAGATGGCCTATCTTACGCCAGAAAAACAGGGGCAACTAACTCAGTACTTCAAAATACTAGCAAATTGTACCAGGCTCACTGCAAGGAAAATCCTGCAGGCTCTGGGCTTCATGGCATCTTGCATTCTTTTAATCCCATGTGCAAAGTTGCATATGAGGAAACTCAATGGTACCTAAAAACCTATGGTCTCAACACAGCCACAGTTTGGAAACAATAATACCAATAATCCCATGTTTGCAAAAGGAATTTCTATGGTGGGCCCAAGCATGCCAAACAAACACAGGTCTACCATTCTGCAAGCCTCAAGCAAATCAAGTCATCACAACCGACGCCTCAGACTACGCCTGGGGGGCGCACATGACAGACAGGTGCATTCAGGGCAAATGGTCCCAAAAGGAAAAGCACCTTCACATCAATCAAAAAGAAATGCTAGCAGTGATAAATGCAATTACAGCTTTCAAGGACCTCCTGCATCCAGGGCAATTATTGATAAGAACAGACAACACCACAGTAATGTGGTACATAAACAAGGAGGAACACATTCATACCCCCTTTGCAGGCTAGCCATGTCACTTTGGAACTTGGCTCTGGAATGGCAAATCGAACTTCAAGCACAGTACCTGCCAGGATTGGAAAACACGCTGGCAGACAATCTAAGCAGAAATATGACAGACCCACACGAATGGAAGTTGCATCCTCAAGTGTTTACAAAGATAATCCAAGCGTGGGGAAGGCCAGACATAGATCTCTTCGCCTCCCACAGGAATCATCAATTGACAAAGTTCTGCTCAAGGACCTTCCATCCAAAGGCCTGGAGAGTGACTCCCTTTCTTTCAGTTGGGCAGCATGGACAGTTTACGCTTTCCCACCTTTGCCTCTTCTGCCCAAGGTGCTCTTGAAAGCAAGAGCAGACAGACCGAAGATGATACTGATTGCTCCAGACTGGCCAAGACAACACTGGTACCCACTCCTGAGGAGCCTAACACATACTCCTCCCAGGACCCTACCTCTAATGCCTCTTCTACTGACTCAGCACAGCTACAAAACTCTTCACAGTCAGCTGAAAACACTCAATCTGGCTGCATGGAAATTTTTTTAACACCACAACAGACCCTACTCTCCAAAGAGGTGCAGGGTGTCATTTTGGAGGCCAGAAGGCCATCTACAAGAAAGGCTTACTCCACAAAATGGAAACGGTTTTGCGCTTGGAATGAGAAAAAAGGCCAGGATCCTAGAAAACTGAATTTGCCTCAGATATTACAGTATCTAGCTGAGCTGTTGAACAGTGGACTTTCATTTTCCTCCATCAAAATTCATGCCTCAGCCATTTCTGCAGAATACAACACTGATCCACCCTTATTCTCTCACCCACTCTTAAGACAGTTCCTCAGAGGGGCTAAGAATATAAGACCTCCAAGGAAACAACCAATACCAGCCTGGGATCTTAATTACATTCTAGAAAAATTAACATTGCCTCCCTTTGAACCAGCTGCCTCAACAGATTTGCAATATTTGTCCTGGAAAACAGCTTTCCTTCTGGCCATTACCTCAGCTCATAGGGTTTCGGAACTGCAAGCCCTCATGGCTATGCAGCCCTTTCTCATCTTCCATCAGGACAGGGTTTCCCTACGAACCAACCCGTCATTTATGCCTAAGGTAGTATCCAGGGTAGCTTTAAATCAGGCCATACACTTACCTACCTTTTACCTCAATCCTCAAAACAAAGGGGAAAGGCTGCTACATTCCTTAGACATCCATAGACAGCTACGTTACTATTTGGACAGAACAAAGCCTTTCAGGAAATCAGAACAACTTTTTGTGTCCTATGCTGTAGGAGCTCAAGGGAAGCCAATTTCCAAACAGACAATTTCAAAATGGATAGGCCACTGCATACGGTTTTGTTACTCCTTTCATGGCAAATCTGTTCCTACAGGCATCAGATCCCACTCCACCAGGGCCACAGCTACCTCTACAGCCTTCCTCAGAGGAGTCCCTACCAAAGATATTTTGGAGGCAGCCACTTGGAGTTCTGTGCATACCTTCACAAAACATTACCACCTGCCTTTATACTCCAAAACTAGAGCAGGCTTTGCCACTGCTGTGTTGCAGGGCATTCTGGCTCCTCCCAGTTCCACCTAGTGCCTACCACCCTGTGCGTAGCTTTGGGATTCTACCCATCTGTGATTACTGCAGCTGTATGCACGATGGACATAGTACAGTTTTGTACCTACCATAAATGTAGATGTTCGAGTGCTAATACATCTGCAGTACAGGTTTCCCTCCCTCCTTCCCCTCTTGGTAAAGGCCTAGTGGCTAACACCTCCTCATACAACCTGATTGGGTTATCCTTCTATGGTGTATTTGCTTGTAACTACTGATTTTTGATTATATTGCATTGCATGCTTATATATATAATTTATGTACTGCCTTCCTTCTGGGGGCACCTGACATCTGGGGCAAGAAAGACTGAAGAAAATGGCGTCTGCTGTGTCTTGTAGACCCCTGTCGCACTGACGTCAGGAAAGAAAGCGACAACAACCGACGCTGGACCTAGACTTTGGAATTCGGCCGACCGAGGGCCCGCCTGACGGCAGAAAACCCATCTGTGATTACTGCAGCTGTATTAGCACTCGAACATCTACATTTATGGTAGGTACAAAACTGTACTTTTTTCAGTCTCCTCGGCTTCCAATCAGGAAAGCAGATTTAACCAGGAAGAATCGATCGAGTCGTGGAAGGAAATGTAGGCTGCCATTGGCAGATCAAGGCTGCTATCAGGATATCAAACAAATGTGGAACCAAATCAGAAACCTTGATTTTTAATATTTCATCTAAACAGCTAACCAAGTATCAGACGCTGGTGTTGGAAAGAGGTTTATCTTTTATTCCGGCCTCTGGCATTGATTATGTTTCAACTGCTTTGAATGTAAAGTTGTTCGTGTGTAATATTATGCTGAAAACCATGTTCACAGGTGATACTATTTAATTTCCTTTTAAGAAAAACAAGTGTTTACCTATGTTGAGTCCTACTCTTGAAACCTTTTGTAATGTTCATGAATAAAATTTATTACAGGTGCTTAAAGTGACAAGTAGAAGTAAGGAGTTTAGCAATTTAGCTAGCTAGAGATGAATATAGTGCCCTGCAGACTTTACAGCATGATACCAGCCTTTTTGTTCATCCAGCTGATAAAGGCAGAGGTGTAGTTGTAATGGACACACGTGTTTATTTTAGAGGCTATGTATAGTATGTTGAGTGATTAGAGAAATTTGTAAAGTTGCGTCTTTCAGATATTCTGTATACAGTTGTCTACATGATTGTTTTTTGAATAAGATAATTTCATCTAAGTTACTTTTTAGTGCAATTTCCAACAGTACCAATGTTATATGGTCAACCGAAAATCCATAAAGATAGCATCCGACCCCCATTGAGACCTATAATCTCAGGACAGGGATGGCTTACAGAGCGGTTATCAATTTTTGTTGAAAAAAGTTTAAGGGTTGCATAGATTTTTCTCTGTCTTACGAGATATTAGACAGTAGACAATTTCTTAAGGATTTACATGCTCGTGTAAGCAATATGGATGTTTCCCTATGTAAAAGCTGTTTATTGGTTTCACTAGATGTTAATTCCCTTTTTATAGCAATCCCTCATGATCAAGGTTTGCATGCTGTCAAATCCTACCTATGTAACAAAAGTCAGTATGACATGCAGGAAATGTACCTAATTTATGTGCTTGTAGAGTTAATTCTATACAGTAATGCTTTCCTCTTTGATAATATCTATTATGTTCAAAGAAAAGGCGTAGCTATGAGCACACCTTGTGCCAGTAGCTGCGCCAATATGGTCTTAGGAAACTGGGAAGAAAATATGGTTTTTAATCGCAAAGAATTTGCACCTTTAATCAGTTTCTATCATAGCTTTGTAGATGTGTTTTTGCTTTGGACATGTTCTGTTAAAATGCTAAATCAGTTTATCACATTCCTGCAATGTAGCACTGATTATTAAAAGTTTACTCATAATTATTCTGTATCAGAGATGGAATTCTTAGATGTCATGATATATAAAAATATAGAAGGTTTTCATACGGGGCTGTATAAGAAAAATTGTAAAAAGAATAATTTATGTAGGGACAGCTTGCACCCCCCCCCACACACATTTATAGGAACATCTTGAAGGGGCAGTCAGTGCGTGTTTCAAGGCTGAATGATGATACTATTAGATTTAATCAGAACTTAAAGAAGTTTGAAAGTGATTTGTTAAAGAGTAAATATAAACCTACTGAACTTAGAATGATTGATCAAGCGAAACTTTTGTGGAATGATAGTGCTAAGCCTTATTTTTCAGAATCTGATGCATTACATTTGACTGATCGGAATCCTTTTCAACAGCAATCCTTGGTACCATTAGCTCTACCATATTCTAATGACATATTAATATAGTTAGGCAAATTTTTAGAAAAAATTAGCCTATATTATTATTATCTGATGACAAGCTGAGAGATGCCATCAGAGATTATTCACTTTTTCACTACAGGAACAAGAAAAACTGAAAAACACTGTTATGATAAGATTGTAATAGGCATAATGTGCTAACACAAATCAAAGATACTGTTCCATGTGAAGAAATGTAACTTTTGTAATGTATTTAATACTAATAGTATTTTACTTCCAGTTTTGAATAGGGTTTTTAAATTTAAGGTTACAGCCACTTGTTCAACAAGGAATGTCATTTATTTAGCAGTCTGTGTGGCATGCTGTTTTTTCTATGTGGAGAAAACTAATCTGTCAATACAAGAACCCATTAGAGAACGTACTACAGCTATAAATAAATGTGATGCTGATAGAAGTGCACTAGCTGAACATAAGATTGAATGTGGTGAAGGGCATGATTTTACTTTTATGGTCATTGAATGCTTATTTTAGAGTCCAGGTCTAGGCAGTTTTAATAATTTAACAGAAAGACATAAGGTGAATTGGATTATTAAGTTGTTTGCAGATAAATTTCCAGGATTGAATGGCAAGGTTCCTCTTAAACCACATTTAAGTGAGTGCACTTTAAGATAAATATTTTGTCTTTTATGTTCCTGTTTTTATATTAAGCTAGATATATTTTTATATAAAATTAGATGCATATTTTTATATTAGATGTATGTTGTTATAGTATAGTGTTTTAATAGAATGTTGAACAATGGATGCATTTTGATAGGCCAAATTGTAATGAGTTAATTGGTGATGATTAATTCCTGTATTTAAATGTTGCACTTTGTTGTTTTAATGGTCTGAAGAAGCACCAGTTTTTGGGTGTGAAAGCACTTGCCATATTAAAGTTTATGCATTTATTTTATGCCGTGTTACCGTGTGTCATCCTTGCACTATTTATGTACTTTGATTTAGTTTGTCTCTAAGGACATTCGTTTGAAGTGGCATACATTTATTTGTTGTTTGAATCTTTTTAATGTATTTGTAATATATATATATATATATATATATATATATATATATATATATATATATATGAAATAGGTCCATGTGGATCAGTGCTTTATCTCTGTTTACACAAACAAACAAATAACCAATCCATGGATCAGTGCTTTATCTCTGTTTACATAGGTTCATAGGTTGGTACTAGGCTATCAGCCCTAGGGCCTATACAAACCTAGCCATAACAATTCCTGGCTATTTCTTCCCACATTATTTACTTTTCTGGACCCCTGTCTAGCAGAGACTGGCGTGATCCCTGGGGTGAATTTCCTTTCTCCCATCCAATCGTCAAGGTTCCTCTTGAAGAGGTCCAAAGAGGCACTCTGCTTGACATGTATGGGCAATCTATTCCAGAGTCTGGGGAGTCTCTGGGTCAGGAACCTATCCCTCCAGCATGTTTTGTTTATTGTGATGACAAGGTTTAGATCCCTGGGCGTGTAGCTCTGAGGGATTGGGATTTCTTTAAGTGTAGCATGTCCAACAGCTCTGGGTTTGACATGACCTTGTATGTTAAGCAGAGATCGCCTCTGAGTAGGCGATATCACGACAGAGTATAGCTGGAGTTTTTAAGGAGGTCAGCGTGGGGCATCTGCTTTAGGCCTGTGATTCTTTTAGTGAGGTATTTCTGAGGCCTTTCAGTTGTTGCAGATGTCTTGAGAGGTACATACCAAATGGGCGTTGTATTCTATAATGGGTCTAATGAGGGATGAGTACAGTGGGACAATGACTTCCTTTTTTCTGGATGAAAAGCCCTTCGTGATGAGGTGTGCCACATAGAAGGATTTCCTGACTGTTGTGGCGATGTGGTTGCTCGAAGGTCAGACCACTGTCCACCTGTGTCCCTAAGTCTCTTATCACACTTTCTGTGTTTAGTGTACTGCCACCTATATGGTAATTCATGGACACATGTTTTTCCCAAAGGGGATAACAATACATTTATTGGCATTGAGCTTGAGCCCATGGCTCTGGCACCAAGCATTTGTTTCTGTAAGGCCCTTTTGTAGAGTATCCACATCATTTGGGATTCAATAATGGCTCCCAGTTTGCAGTCATCTGCAAACTTTGTCAGAGTCCTTAGTGTTGACCTGTACTTCAGAGAAGTAGATGCCAAACAAGAGCGGCCCCAGGACTGAACCCTGAGGTACTCCACTTGTCACTTGTCTGGAGATGGATTTGGAGTCGGCTACTTTTACAGTGTGGGTTCTATCAGTAAGCCATTTAGCAACCCATTGGGTGACATAGGTTAATGCCCAACTTAGTAAGTTTATCTATGATTCCAGAGTGAGGGATGGTGTCAAAGGGCTTGGCAAGGTCTAGATAGGCTGTGTGGACCACCTTACCCTTGTCCATGGCTCTGGAGACTGATTCAAAGAAGTCAGTCAGGTTCAGGAGACAAGATCGGCCCTTCACAAACCCAAACTGGGTGGGGTCCAGTGTTTGAAGGTTGCCAATGTCTTTGTTTATAAGTTCCATGATATCGCTCCATGG